>NW_027318679.1:0-5451 GCF_032062135.1 Pyxicephalus adspersus
ACCGGATAGGGAATCCCCCTCCTCCGCGGTGTCTTGGGAGGAAGGGGATCCCCCATCAGAGATCTCCCCGCGGCAGCCGAAGGGAGCCACAACAAGGAGGCTGAAGAGCCGCATGCGGCTCCGGAGCTGCAGGTTGCAGACCCCTGAGTTAGGTTAATTGGCTTCCGCCAAAAAATGTGTTTAGACTGTATTAATGACTATGGTAGGGACATTAGATTGTGGGCTTTTTTGAAGGAGTTAGTGACATGAATATGGACTTTATACAGAGCTGCATAATATGTCAGCACTATATAAATACTGTGTAATAATAATAATTGGACAGTGGTTGTGATTTTTTAATTTCAGGCTGGTTTGGAGTGATCCTAAGCATGTTCTCCTTCCTGTTCTTCACTGATATGGCCATCTATTGGATCCACCGATTCCTGCACCACAAGCTCATCTATAAGGTACAATACCCGGGGTGGGGCATACATATTGGAAATGTGTATATGATCAGTGCACCAGGTCTGTAAAATCACTCAGCTTACTAGACAGGAAATACTTTAACTGATCTTAGAATATAAAGTAGGTCAGCTTCATTGTACGTCGATATGAAAAACAATGATTGCATATCAGGTATGGCGGGGCATGTGGAAGTGAGAAGGTATTTTTACTGGAAGAGATTTGCAGAAATATCACGTGACATAAATATTTGCACCTGCACCATTGTATTCTACAGGTTCTCTGCTTCCTGAAAATATATCACGTTTTATGCTCATTTTAATTGTGTGTGAAAAGAGTTCATACAATGGTATTGGTATTACTCTTCCCACCACCTAGATTGTAAGCTCTTTGGTGCAGGGTCCTCTCCTCCTCCTGTGTCACTGTCTGTCATTTGCAACCCCTATTTAATGTACAGGGCTGCATAATATGTTGGTGCTATATAAATCCTAATAATATTAATTGGTGTAAAGTGCTGTGTATTATGTCGGCACAATATAAATACTGGCTAATAATTATATTTTTCAATTTTTTTTTTTCAGACGATCCACAAACCCCACCACAAATGGAAAGTGACTACCCCCTTCGCCAGCCACGCCTTCCACCCCATCGATGGCTTCATGCAGAGTCTGCCATACCACATCTACCCCTTCATCTTCCCCTTACACAAGGTCACCTACCTGGGCCTCTATATCTTTGTCAACATCTGGACTGTCTCCATCCACGACGGAGACTACCGCGTCCCCAAATTCTTGGAGAGCATCATCAACGGTGCCGCCCATCACACCGACCACCACTTGTACTTCGACTACAACTATGGCCAATATTTCACCCTGTGGGATAAAATCGGAGGGTCCTACAAGAACCCCTCAGCACTGGAAGGAAACGGTCCACACGATCTGTGCCGGAAAATGGAAGCCAAGAAGGATCACCAGGAGAACGGCATAGACAAGAAGAGCAACTAAGACACAGCCTGGAAAATATTCCAATACGGACCACATTCCGCTTTTATACCAGCTCAATACAGAACAGCATTAATTAAAGTGGAATTCTAGGCAGAGCCAAAATGCATTGGGAACCCAAAAATATTTCACTTTCATCCTGGACCTGGGGGTGGGCAATAAATTTAGATTTAGGGTATTTTTTTATTTGCAATAAGATAGGGCTTTATGGTGGAAACAACCTATATTTCTCTGTCCAGAGTTCCACTTTAAACAATGTTATTTAGAGCTTGTAGGTTAAGGTCTGATAGAACCATCCACACTCAACAGCTAACTACAAAGTAGAAACTGCTTTACCTGCCATGTGCAAACTTTTATGATTTACATTAATCCCTCTGCTTTGGAGTTATTGGCCATGCAGCTGAGGTACTGCAGGTCCCAGAAAAAAAATCTTTATTGTGATTACTGAACACACGCTTCCCAATGATTGTTCAGTGAAGAGAACCGGTCATGCATTTGGTCACTAAGGTTTTTCAGTATGGTGGAACCTGCTAACTTTTCTCACTTCTGACCACTGATAATTTTGCCTCAAAGAGCACCTGTACATTGCTAATGAAGATAATGCTGTGAGGGAAGACTGTAGAGAAGGCCTGCACTGGGTTCTGCCAATGATGAAGTATATTAGCATGGCCATGATTAAAGCGGAGTTGTAAAAGGGTGTTTAAAGGGTGCAGTTTTTTTTGGTACAGGAAGCATAGCTTCATTGTCCTAAGAGGTAGGACTCAATACCATTCCTTCAAATTGCCCTAAAATTAAAAGGAGAATATCAGTACCCTCTCCTCCCTCTTTGTAGCATGTTTCCAAGGTACAGGTGCTCTTTAATGACAGCTGTCTATAGTGATATGAGAGACTGTGTCACCTCTGCAGAATATCCGGAGGTTACATAGGTTGAAAAAAGACATACAGTAAGTCCATCAAGTTTAACCACTAGGGAAAGAAACATATCCCAAATGAAACCCTATGAACATAGTTGATCCAGAAGTAGGCCAAAATAAACCCTGGCACAATTTGCTCTAACAGGAAAAAAATTCTTCCTGATTCCCCGAGGCAATCGGATGTTCCCTGGATGAACAGTCCCTGTTGCGGAGTTTTCTCAGTTTGAAGCATTGCAATATAATTCTACAAAATACGGCTTCAATCACAGACTATTTTCTGTTCTTTTTCCTGTATAACCTGCAGAGCAGATCCAAGTACACAATACCAGGGACATATGTTGCCCTTGAATTGATAAGATGCTACTGAAAGGTGACATTCAGGTATAAAGTCCTCCGCATGGATTTTATTTGCTTCGGGTTTAATGATTACACTGGTTTCCACTTAGCAGAAAAGTTCTCCAGATCCGATTGGTTTTGGCCTTGTAGGTGATTTTGGTGGATCTTGCATTTGTCAGGGTGAGTTGCTGGTGGATACATTTTGGTCACAATGCGGTTAGATACAATGTATCCTAATGATCGTGTCAGGTAATGATGAGAACGCGGCTCCTTGCCTTACTCTATAAATCCATATTATGTTTCTATTTTCGTGTTTTTGTTTTGGTGTGTTGGATTTTTTTGGGATCCTTAGACATTAGGAGCCCTTTGTTGAGGAACGGATCCCCCAAAGCACTTTTTCTTCACTTGAGGCCAATATAACATTATCAGTTGTGTCCCACAGTGTTACCCTGGCCCTCATAGAGGAATGCTGCCTGAAGTTGCTCGATTTTTACCCATACTTCATAAAGCAATGTTGACACCATCTGGCAATGTTCTCCAGTTAAAATAATGATCTAATTTTTATTAGGAGCACGACAATGGTAGGTCTCACACAGGTTTACATCCTGAACCTTAGCTCTGGACAGTTGTTGCTTCATTTGCTGATGGTGATGGTATTTTATGGGGCATAGGTGGGCCTTCTCTGCAGATAGATAATAATTTGGTAGCACTCATGGATAGTTCATAGGGCCCGGAGAAACCAACCATTGCCATTTTGCACTTCACAAATGCATAAATGATGCTTCAGCAAGAGATTCCTTTACTAGGTTCCTGAGGATGAGAAAAAGAAAAGGACACCTATCATGGGACAGCCAAGGGAGCAGCCATTACAAACCATCTGAATGTAAAATTTACCTGGTCGTAGTCTGATCCTCTAATCTGATCCTCTGATAAGAAATGACTTACCTGGAACAGGTATGTAGATATGCAGGGTAATAATATCTCATCTGCATCAGTGTTCCCCCCAGAATTTCTTTGCAAGCCAGGTGGGAATAATTTGTAGGTGGGTGTCATCCCCTGTATTGTGACCCATCTCCTCAGGGTTATTACTGAAGAGTGCCACCCAGCAAAAGGGGCCTGAGGAGAACACTGTGCATACTTTTTCCATCTGAGGGATTTAGGAAGGATGATGGTCAGAAGATCACCACTGCCGTCACTACATTTCTAGAATGTGGTTGGGGTGGCAGCCTCTGTATCTCTTTCATGACAGGTCTGCTTTAAATCTCACACATGTGCCAGTGCACGTCCAAGCAAGAATCTACCTGTCCTGGGATGACAACGCTGTTTCTGCAAAAGGCACATATTCTTTTAGTGCTGACGTCCTAAGACAGGAAATAGGTCACAGACTAGACCAGTGTTTCTCAACCTTTATAACATGGGGGAACTCTTGAAATATATTTTAGGTTTTCAGTGAACCCCTTTGATAATTAATATATCCACAGATCACAGCAAATTAGTGTGATGGTCAGTGGGAAGACTTTCTCTTACATTGCTGCCCATTGGGAAGAATGTCACCCATACAGATAGCCAAAAACATCATTGGTGTCACCTAAACTAACCTGAGAGGTGCAAATTGTTCAGGGAAGCCCTAGCAATCTCTGCAGGAACCCTGGTTGAGAAACACTGATCTAGATCAACGAGGCAAATCTAAAGAAGTGAACAATGGAAATAACAGGGATAAGCTACCAGGGCAGGACAGGTCAGGGTGAATTGATCCTGTGGCAGTTTAATTCTCTCTTTTTTTCTTTCTTCCAGAGTAATTTCAGCTGCTTGTGTCTGCTCCTATTTGCTGTTGATTTGTGTTTAATTTAAACATGTATATAATGTATGTTTATCCACTGAAAGGTGTGCCAATAAAATGACTGTATATTTTACATAAAATAAAAATACAAATGGCTTTGCTTCTCTTACTCTTTTCCATTTGTATCCTTGTGGTAAATGTCTATAATCAGATACCATGTAACGGCAAAAATTTTCCCTTGAAATGTTTTCAAGCTGGGTGGGAAGAAACTGTAGGCGGGTGGTGGACCCTGTAATGTGGGCCAACTTTTCAATAACCACCCAAAAGCAGCCTGGTGGTCATTGAAAAGTGCCGGCTGGTGCACCCAGCTGAAAGAGATTGAGGAGAACACTTTAACAGCCACAATTTGGATATAAATTGCACCCCAAAAGAAACAAACAGGCTTTATAATCCACTGGGATACGTGACTTGTTAGTACACATAATATGGTTAAATCAAAAGTACCATCAAACAGCACTTTATGATGATTTTCAAAGTAAAGATAAGTATCTTATCTTATGGATGTATCTTACAGGTTTCCTGGAAATAGGTTTACATTTCAGCTTCAGATACACAAAGGTTTTGGCTTTACATTTACAGTTAAGGAATTAGTTAGAAGTAGTTCTATAATTATTCCACTAGGTGGTGCTGAATGGCTAAAAACATTACATTGTATTACTCTAAATACAGGGATTTTGCTCAATTATTTTAAATGATCGCACACTTCAAACATGTCAATTTTGCCTTTTGTGTAGCTAGTGAGAGGTGAGTTTGTTTTCCTTCCCATTGTTAAAGGTCTTATTGCTTATTTTCCTGCAGCTAGGAGTCCTTACAGCCCTGCACTCCTGGAGGACTCTGCTCCTTCCTCTATAACTCTCCTCTCCTGAAATACTCTGCTGGAGGACTCTGCTCCTTCCTCTATAACTCTCCTCTCCTGAAA
>NW_027318680.1:0-3418 GCF_032062135.1 Pyxicephalus adspersus
AGATGGGACAGCAAGGAGCTTAGCAAATATAGAGTAGGCCGCTGTGGACAATTCTGAATTCGGAATTGTTTCAGGTAAACCCCGTATGCAGATGTTATTCCGCCTGTTGCGGTTTTCAGCATCGTCATGCAGCAGATACAACACATTAATTTGGGCCTCGTGGCGTTCCAGAACAGCCGCATGGGATACTACTTGTGAAGAAAGATCAGCACATTGGGTTTGTAGAGCTGTGGTGGCACTGGTAACTTGTTGTGCGAATTCGCGCAAGGCATTAAACTCTGCCTTGCAGCTCGCTTCCAAACACCCTATACTGTGCTCTAAGTCCTGCCTGGTAGGTAAGGCACGGAGATGGGCCTTCCAGTCTCACTCCTCCTCGGTGTCCAAAGTTGCTGGGCTATGGCCTGAAGATGCCGCTAAAGAAGGTGACGTACAGGGGCTAAAAATGGGGGATTCAGGCTGTACCTCTGATGGTGGGGTGGTGGAATCATCCATTCCCTGTGCTGCTGGATCCTGCTGTGGACCGGCCCTCTGATGCGTGCTCTGCGCCGATGGTGCCTGCCTGTCGGTTGCCACAAAAAATCGAGCCCCCGGCTTTGGGGCCTTGTCACAATCCCCGCAGCCTGCCGCCATCATCAGGACACACCCCCTTTCTGTTTATTTTGATAGATAGCAAGTTGTATCTGAATTAAATATCTGTATTTTTTTTACAGAAATACAGAAATTTTTCTGTTTATTTTGATAGATAGCAAGTGGTATGAGACTTAAATATCTGTATTTTTTTTAAAGAAATAGAGACATTTTTATATTTATTTTAATAGATTGCACTTGGTATAAGGATTAAATATCTGTATTTTGTTTACAGAAATACAGAAATTTTTCTGTTTATTTTGATAGATAGCAAGTGGTATCAGAATTAATATCTGTGTTTTTTTTACAGAAATACAGATTTTTTTCTGTTTGATTTGATAGATAGCAAGTGGTATCAGAATTAAATATTTGTATTTTTTACAGAAATACAGAAATTTTTCAGTTTATTTTGAACGATTGCAAGTGGTATCAGAATGAAATATCTGTATTTTTTTTTACAGAAATACAGAAATGTTTATATTTATTTTAATAGCTTGAACGTGGTATAAGAATTAAATATCCATTTTTTTACAGAAATACAGAAACTTTTCTGTTTATTTTGATAGATAGCAAGTTGTATCAGAATTAAATATCTGTATTTTTTTTTTACAGAAATACATAAATTTTTCTGTTTATTTTGATAGATAGCAAGTGGTTTCAGAATTAATATCTGTATTTTTTTTTACAGAAATACAGATTTTTTTCTGTTTGATTTGATAGATAGCAAGTGGTATCAGAATTAAATATTTGTAATTTTTTACAGAAATACAGAATTTTTTCTGTTTATTTTGATAGATTGCAGGTGGTATTAGAATTAAATATCTGTATTTTTTTTTTACAGAAATACAGACATTTTTCAGTTTATTTTGAACGATTGCAGGTGGTATCAGAATGACATATCTGTATTTTATTTACAGAAATATAGAAATTTTTATTTTTTTTGAGAGATTGCAAGTGGTATCAGAATTTAATATCTGTATTTTTTTTAACAGAAATACAGAAATGTTTATATTTATTTTAATAGATTGCACGTGGTATAAGAATTAAATATCTATATTTTTTTACAGAAATACAGAAATTTTTCTGTTTATTTTGAGATAGCAAGTGGTATTAGAATTAAATATCTGTATTTTTTTACAGAAATAGTGACATTTTTATATTTATTTTATTAGATTGCATGTGGTATAAGAATTAAATATCTTTATTTTTTTTTTACAGAAATATAGAAATTTTTCTTTTTTGAGAGAGAGATTGCAAGTGGTATCGGAATTAAATATCTGTATTGTTTTTACAGAAATACAGCAATTTTTCTGTTTATTTTGATCGATAGCAAGTGGTATCAGAAATAAATATCTGTATTTTTTTTTACAGAGACACAGAAATACAGAATTTAATATCTGTATTTTTTTTACAGAAATACATACATTTTTCTGTTTATTTTGATAGATAGCAAGTGGTATCAGAAATAAATATCTGTTTTTTTTTTACAGAACTACATACATTTTTATAATTGCTAGATTGCAAGTGGTATTTGAATTAAATATCTGTATTTTGTTACAGAAATTTAGAATTTTTTCTATTTTGATAGATAGCAAGTGGTATCAGAATTAAATATCTGTATTTTTTTAAAGAAATACAGACATTTTTCTGTTTATTTTTATAGATTTCAGGGGATATCAGAATTAAATATCTGTATTTTTTTACTAAAATACAGAAACTTTTCTTTTAATTTTGATAGATTGCAAAAGGTATCAGAATGAAATATCTGTATTTTTTTTAACAGAAATATAGAAATTTTTCTTTTTTTTTGAGAGATTGCAAGTGGTATCGGAATTAAATATCTGTATTTTTTTTTACAGAAATACAGAAATTCTTATAACTACTGTGAAAGATTGCAAGTGGTATTAGAAATAAATATCTGTATTTTTTTTTACAGAAATACATACATTTTTCTGTTTATTTTGATACATAGCAAGTGGTATCTGATTAAATATCTGTATTTTTTTTTACAGAAATACATACATTTTTCTTTTTATTTTGATAGATTGCAAAAGGTATCAGAATGAAATATCTGTATTTTTTTTTACAGAAATATAGAAATTTTTCTTTTTTTGAGAGATTGCAAGTGGTATCGGAATTAAATATCTGTATTTTTTTTACAGAAATACAGAAATTGTTATAATTACTTTGAAAGATTGCAAGTGGTATTAGAAATAAATATCTGTATTTTTTCTACAGAAATACATGCATGTTTCTGTTTATTTTGATAGATAGCAAAGGGTATCAGAAATAAATATCTGTTTTTTTTTTACAGAAATGCAGAAATTTTTATAATTACTTTGAAAGACTGCAAGTGGTATTAGAAATAAATATCTGTATTTTTTTTACAGAAATACATACATTTTTCTGTTTATTTTGATAGATAGCAAGTGGTATCAGAATTACATATCTGTATTTTTTAACAGAAATACAGAAAGTTTTCTGTTTATTTTGATAGCAAATGGTATCAGAACTAAATATCTGTATTTTTTTTTACAGAAATACAGAAATGTTTCTGTTTATTTTGATAGATAGCAAGTTGTATGAGAATTAAATATCTGTATTTTTTTTTACAGAAATACATACATTTTTCTGTTTATTTTGATAGCAAAGGGGATCAGAAATGAATATCTGTTTTTTTTACAGAAATACAGAATTTTTTATAATTACTTTGAAAGATTGCAAGTGATATTAGAAATAAATATCTGTATTTTTTTAACAGAAATACAGAAGTTTTTCTATTTATTTTGAT
>NW_027318680.1:4404-5451 GCF_032062135.1 Pyxicephalus adspersus
TTTCTGTTTATTTTGATAGATAGCAAGTGGTATTAGAATTAAATATCTGTATTTTTTTAAAGAAATACAGAAGTTTTTCTATTTATTTTGATAGATAGCAAGTGCTATCAGAACTAAATATCAGTATTTTTTTTACAGAAATACAGACATTTTTCTGTTTATTTTGATAGCAAGTGGTATCTGAAGTACATATCTGTATTTTTTATAGTAATACAGAAATTTTTATATTTATTTTGAAGGATTGCAAGTGGTATCAGAATTAAATATCTGTATTTTTTTACAAAAATACAGAATTTTTTCTGTTTATGTTGATAGATAGTAAGTGGTATCAGAATGAAATATCTGTATTTTTTTTACAATATATTGTACAATATTTATAAAGTATTTGCTAAATTCGATGTTAGCACAAAATATGACATATATACAATATAGGTCATAGCCTGGTATTCTGACAATGCTGGCTCCCCATCTCCTGCAGAGCAGCCAGCTTCGTTCTTCCCCCTGGCCCTCCACCCAGTGCCCCTGCCCCTCCACTCCGTGCCCCTCCAAGCCCACCCAGTGCCCCTGGCCCTCCACCCAGTGCCCCTGGCCATTCACCCCCTGCCCGTGCCCCTCCAAGTCCACCCAGTGCCCCTGCCCGTTCACTCGGTGCCCCTCCAAAGCCACCCAGTGCCCCTGGCCCTCCACCCAGTGCCCCTGCCCGTTCACTCCGTGCCCCTCCAAGTCCACCCTTGTGCCCCTGCCCGCCCACCTCCTAACATACGGACAACCACTAGCTCTGAACACCTCCACATGCTCTGGAGGTGGGCCGCACTCACGCCCGTGCTGTGCAGGTGCACCATGGGCGTGCTGCGGTGGTGTCCCATGGACGAGGCCAGGAGGTGGAGGTGAGCCGTGGCTGGGCTTCTAGGGTGGGCCGCGCCCGTGGCCAGGCTTCTAGAGTGGGCCGCGCCCGTGGCCGGGCTGGCTGAACTATATAAGTGGATGCCGGGTGCCAGGTGAGAACATTCTTCACATTCTTCCTGTCAGTTTTCACTCAATTTTTTC
>NW_027318681.1:0-5449 GCF_032062135.1 Pyxicephalus adspersus
AACAGTCTGCCAGGCTCATTGTTTTCTGATATGAAAGCATTGTAAGCAGACTGTAGAAATGCTGGAGGATTATCATTAACATCAGAAATATTAATTAGGATTATAGCCTGACTGCTTAATGATGGAGAGCCCAGATCAGAAGCGATCAGTGTAATAGTATATTGTGAGACTTTCTCCCTGTCCAGATGTCCACTGGTAACCAGTATGTAACGATTCGACATGGGTTGACATTCAAAGGGTAAATTTGGTGATAAGTCCAATTTGACTTCCCCATTTTTACCAGAATCCCTGTCTCTGACTGTGATAAATCCAACAACGGTTCCTACTGGGGCATTTTCAGGGACCTCATTATTCTTTGTTGTAAATCCAATTTCTGGTGCATTATCATTCACATCTTCTACTTCCACCTGAACAGCACAACGTCCTTCAAGTTTTGGTAATCCTTTATCTACAGCTTTGACAAAGAATTCATAAATTTTTGACCCTTCAAAATCCAGAGCACCTCTGGTAAATATTTCACCAGTCTGTGGATTCAATTCAAATGTTTCTTTTGCAGAAGCTAGGGTACGTTGATCAAATGAGAATGTAAACTCACTATTTGTGCCTTCATCTAAATCAGTAGCATTGAGTTTTAAAATAACTGTTTTTAAAGGGAGATTTTCTTGGATATTGATTTTATACCGTGGTTGATCGAACACTGGTGCATTGTCATTAATGTCTAGCACAATAACAGTTATCTGAGTGGATCCTGATCTAGGAGGTTCTCCTCCATCAATGGCAGTGAGAACAAGCTTGTGTTCTGATTTATCCTCTCTGTCTAGGATTTTTTCCAGAACTAATTCTGCAATCAGTGTCCCATCTTTCCAATTTGTAACAGACAAAGAAAAATATGGATTTGGAGATAAATTGTACAGAGTAACACCATTATGTCCCACATCAAGATCCTTTGCATTTTCCAATGGAAATTGTACTCCTGGACTTGCTATTAGCTCAGTAATCTTTATAACTTGATTATTGGTTGAAAAATATGGTGAATTATCATTGATGTCTAGAACTTCAATGTCCAGGCTGAAAAGCTCCAATGGATTCTCAGCTACAATCTCTAAATGCAGCAAACAGCTAGAGCTGGTTCCACACAGGCTCTCTCTATCAATCCTCTCCTGCACAGCCAGAGCTCCATATTTTTGATCTATGGTAAAAAGATTGTTGCTTCCTTCTGATCTCAAGCTCAATCTGCGTTTATTAACATCTGCTAGTTTTAAGCCTAGATCCTGAAATAAATTCCCCACAACAGTCCCTAGGTTTGATTCCTCTGCAATGGAATAATGAAGCTGCCCACAGACCCAGCCCCAGTTAAAAAAGAGAAAGAAGAAAGCTACTTGCCATTCCCATGCTTTGGAAAAGCTTTGATAGTCCATATCTTAAATCCTTGATTTGTTATAGTACAGAATGCACATCCTTTTAGAATCCAGTAATCCTTTTGGAGTAATCTCAAATCATTTGAATGCAAATAACCTCTTCTGTTGCAACAAAATCATTTCATCGGAGCAGCAGCTCTTCTTTGTGTGTGAGAAGAAGAATGGGAGGGTGAATCACTGAGCCAGGGGGTGGAGTGCAGTGCTGAAATGAGCAGAGCCACCAGTATAGCTAAAACATTCTTTATAGGATGACATGTCTGCCCTCTTATGGCCAGTTATAGTTATTACATTTTTACCATAAAATAATATTTAATGCCAAAATGTTTACTAAGGGGAATATTTATAAAATATATCTCACCATAGCATGCATTCACTATACTTCCCCTGCATGTAAAACACATGCACCGAGATGATTTACCAGCCATGGATTTTTACTAAATATAACATTAACTGCTTTATAAATGTACCCCCTAAAGTTTACTCAGAATGTGCTTACTGGATTTTCATCATACTTAGTTCCAATTTGCAGCATACTAAAATGCCAATCCTATTTTATGATACAGCACAAAGATGATCAAATGGGCACTGTGTTCTGTTTTAAAATGATGAAGTATTTATTGTGCAGTAAATCCATGTGCTATTAATAAACATTTATTAGTTATTTGCTTATTACAATACATTTGTATTTTTTTCCAATGCATAAACAATTTCTACAATGTTTTTTTTTATAAAAAGTTTTTTAATGAAAAGAGGTGGATTTTTTAAGTCAACATAATTTGATGGTAAAGCATCATTAGCAGCAATGGCTGCTTTCATTTTTATATATTTACCTTACCTTCAGTCAATCAATTAGGATGGTGATTATTCTATCATAAATATTAATATACATAATCATATATGTATTATTATTTGACTGGATAATTAAAAAATTTATTCCCATGCAAATGATGCACTGAATACATTTGCACACACACTTTCATAATAGATAATGGATTTATGGCACTCCTCCATCAATCTTAAAAAAGTTTATCTCAGTATAAGCAGTGTGCAATCATATGATTTTTCACACTTGATTAAAGTAACCATGAATCTGTAGGATGTCATTGAACTGCTTTTAAAAATGCAACTTGCCTAGCTGTTATGCTGCTATGAGGCTGATATAAAAAAGAACACAATACATATATAGTCATTTGTATGAAATAAGTAACATGTTTTTCACATGATTGGACAATAAAAACATTCACACAATTTATTGTGTGAAGATTATATTGAAAACGTTCGAGACACTAACCTGGAGTAATAATGCAGATCAAAGGTTTTGACTTTACAGAATTTTTCAAAATGTTGGCCCAGTAACGCAAAAAAATAAAATAAGCTAAAGGATGGGCGCCCAAGCATCAGCAGTAACAGAATCTATATTTCTTTTAGTACATGCTTTATTTACCTTTTACTGTAATGTCCCAATTTTATTTGTTGCAGATGTTTGAACCCCCTATACTGCCTAGGATTTGCCCTCATGTATTACATTTTAAGGTATTGGAAGACTAGCACCATATTTGTTCAGGTAAGTTACCAAAATATTAGTAATCAAAGCCAACCTAAATGTCCAACTGCATTTGTTGAAAGCTACAGATAAAAAGATTGCCTGTGTTACTATGAAGAGTGCTGGATGGGCGCTATGTAGGACGTAAATATCTTGCAATGATGTGTCTGGAGGGATCTAGTACATTTCAATGCTGGTTATTCAGAATTTCTGTACTGAGGCTTGTTTTACTTGGAATCTTCAAGAAGAAAGTGGGGGCAAATTTCCAATTCTAGGCCCAACATCGTCTCAAGACCCAGAAACCTATTTAACACTCCCTGTGCTAGGCAGCAGGTGCTGTAGGTTAGACTGGCTGTGGGTCTGTCTGTTTGCTGCAAAGAATCATTTGTTTATGCAAGCCAGTAGGCCCAATATTTTGTTTATGAACTTTTTTTCCTGTTGCTGAAACCAACCCCTGTGAGGTAAGATTGCTTTTTTTTTATGCTGTTTTAACCAATAAACACAGGCCAGAGCCCTAAAGCGAACTTGCATGGAGTTGCCTCAGCCTGCCATTAGATACTAAGCTCTCACACTACACAAGATGCTTTTTGTACAGTTGTACACTTTTTTATTTTCAACCATCAGTCTAGAACCAGTCTCATTAAGGTATGTCAAAAATGTTACATCACAAACCATTAATTTGTTAGCAATAGTATATTAAGTTTTCTTCAATTACTCAAGTCGAATTCCCCTTTCAGTGGTGATGCAAGCTAAACATTTCCCTGCTATTCAAATACAGAAAGCAATATTTGTTGCATGAGTACATGTCTATTTAATGTACAGCACTGCGTAATATGTTGGTGCTATATTAAATCCTGTTTTTTTTATTAATAATAATAATAATAATAATGTCTAGCTGCAGTACCACATTACCCAGATTCATGTCTATAATGCTCAGTTTGGCAGGCCCTTCCTGCTTTGAAGAGGTCAAAAATTTACCCTAATTTATTCTTCATGTAAATTAGTACCCAGTACTGCACTCAGCCTACATTTCTATTATCATTCTTGTGCAATGGTATAACAGTCCAATAAAATAAAGTCCTTTAAAAAGTCCATTATACAGCCCTGGAATTTCCCTTCTAATACACAACTAAAATATGATCATAAAATGTATAACCTTTAGTGAGATTGACATTTAGCAGTTTGCTAAAAGGCAAAATGGACCACAACATAAATAAAAGTCTTCCGGGTTTTTGTTATACGTGCAAAAAATGCAAAATTTAGCGGACAAAAAAGATAAAAAATAAGTGTTTACTAGCTTAACATTGTCTGCAGGTCGCAAATAATTAGAACCTGGGACTGAGTAATCCTATATTGCATCTGCAATTATTATGACATCATAATACAAGAGTGTTGTAATGGTGTATCTAGCTGTCTAGTATTCACAGAAGACCCATTCCGGTACATACACAGAATCTTTTATTTCACTGCAATTTTCATTTAAAAAGTTTGAGGATAAATTAAGTTATACAGACCGAAGTATACCCAAATAGTAACACTTATCGCTTGCAAGACATCTACAGTATTGGAAAACTCATTTGGAGTTCTCTAATGTAAAATTCCAGCTATGCCATAGTTTTTTAGTCAATAATTGCAATTAATGGTATAATTGACAGCTGGGTACAAGCACACAGTAGCTAAAACATTTGGATCATGTATGTGGTTTGTGCTGTGAAGCCAAATCATAATATGGAATACAGAATTCAGACATCCTTTTGTCATCTGACAAAACCTTTGACTACCTCCTTCCTTTCCATCAATTAAATATCAACTGCCACATGCAAACCACATTGCCATAATATATATAATTCAGAACAAATATATTAGGTGATTATACTGTTATAAAGGAATACATTTGTACCAGAACGACAATTGATTGAATAAATATAGGATTTCTTTATAAAGGAAGTGCAGGATGCTTAAAATCAGCAACCTAAATTACAAACTTTGAACATTGCCTTGTCAAAATGATAAAGCTTGTTACAAAAAATGGGAAACATCCACTATAAAGAAAAGTTATGAAACTGCAAAAAGGCCAATCCAAACAGAAAATACTGAGCTTTCTTTGTAAACACTTTAGAGAGGGGAAACTCCCTTGTTTGTGAAAGCAACTAAGAAAAAAACCTTTTGATCGATTCGCTACAAAATGTTTGATAAATAGACTTCATAACTTACCCAGGTACAATATATATTACACTTCTAAATATATACAGTCTATATATATACTTACAGACAAAAATAACAAACATTTTACACGTGAACAAAATACTGGTATCTCACCTGATTTATTTCATTTAACGAGCTGTCAGAACTGGGGTTAGGCTCTGCTATATGAGGATTACTTTGAAATTTATTAAGTGTTGAGTTTGGAATATTTGTTGTTGTTGCTGGAAAACAAGGTGAATAACAAGATCCTGGAGGTTCTGGTGGAGCCATCCTCACTTCCATG
>NW_027318682.1:0-5443 GCF_032062135.1 Pyxicephalus adspersus
AAGTTGAATTTGTATGTAAGTCCGAAGAGGTACAATATTTTAATAAATGCAATTAGGACAGATGTTTGTCTCAACATATTATTAGGCAGCATGGTGTCAGTTACTGTATAAAATCCTCACTGTGAGTTAATCACAAACAAAGCAAAAAACTATGGGGCCTATACATTTATTAACTTGTGGAGCAAGCTGTGCTTTGATATGCAAAACTTAACAACCCCAGAGTTTGTCTTGGTCATTTAAGAGTTATACGAGCTTGCAGAAAAGCTCAGTCCCAGCTGTGTTTAGCAAAAGATTTCCTCTGCAAGTCATGCAAACTGTCCCCTTCCCCTCCAAGCCTCTGTCCTGCACAGGAGGGAGCAGGGAAGCCCTGTTCATATCCAGGAGTCGCTTGCTCACATGCCCACCCTGACCTTGCAAAGGGTTCCCTTGACCCCCTGAAACTTACCTTACCGATAATACCTTGAAGCTCTTTCCTCCTCCACAGCTAGCAATATCAGTGACATAACTCCCTTTGTAATGTGGTCTAGTGGTTGACTGCTAGACCAAAGCACTGTAAAAGGGAAGGAAATAATGTTCTCCATGCAATAAAGAAAGCCAACTAAAGGATTAAGAGCTACAAAGGTCAACATTTTTGGGAAAGTTGCCAATTCCTTAACGACATTGGTGTAAGTGATTAAAACATATTTGTATAATCACGTTTCCATATAGCAGAGGGAATTTTTTTCATTTTTTTTCACAGATCAGGAAACATTTTGCATCTTATGCTATGTCTTCACATAGAAAAGTTGCCTGACAGTTAGTGTCTATACCACAGACCTTAAAATGAAGTAAAGTTTGTTGTCATTTCATAATAATAATGTGTTTGTAAACCGAACAAGAGTGTACATGCTTCATAACATCACATACTCAGATACCTACACTACAATGAAAACTAATTCAAGAATATAGTGATTTTAGTGGCTTATTTTAAAGACCAGGGCAAATATTGCTTTACAATGACCAAAAAAAGTAATTGTACATTCTTTTCAAGCTTTTGAGTTTTCAGAAACGAACAACTGGTGGTAGGAGAAATTAGAATGGTACTTTTATCTGGGCTGTATATTCTGTTCAAAAGGAAATGTAGTTTAACTAAAAAATGTAGTTGTGAAAAAAAAAAAAAACTTGTCAGTTCAATCAATCATTTTCACTGGCAGTAGTGTGCCCTATGACTATGTATTTTATGTTAAAATGTGTCTCTCTCTTTCCTGTATCTAAAAGTGGGACGTAGGGATTAATTTAAAAAAGAACTTCTCATTTGTTCAAAACATGTAATTGTTCTGATGTCTCTGACTTTGAAAAACATACTAGTAAGTAAGTACTAAAGTTACTCTCTAATTAGGTTGTCAGCATTCAAGGACATTTGTTCTGTGCTTGTCATTTTTTTAGTATACAGCTAGGCCTAGAGCACAGGTCCTGTTGCCAAAAGCAAGTTACGATGCCTGTATCATTAGTTTTTACATGCTACCATTGACTTCTGTAGACTCCTCAATGCACATCAATGGAACAAAAAACCTAGACTTTTTAAATAATATCTCAGTCTACCCTTGTATAAACCTCCCTTAAGCTATTTAGGAGAGAAAGGACAAACCAAGTATACCAATCAGATTGAATCAGGGCCTAGTACACAGGGACCTGGGTGATAGGAGAGCAGAGCACATTATTTATGTCATGTATTGTGATTCTCCACTATCCAAAAAGACCGCAATCAAACAATTCTCATACTAGCTTGATGTAAGACCTTAATTCAGCACCAGTACTCACCAGGCACTAATCTCTTGATCTATCTCCACTTTTTTAACGTCACCTATAGTAATCCCCCACTCAGGCTTAGGAGACTAGTTGCCGTGCCAGCATACGGTTGCCCCATGACTTCAATGTGAAAAGGATGGCGTCTAGGGAGAACTGGCAAAGGCCCCGGAGGCCACAAAGCAGGACAAGGAACACAGTGGGTGTCAAACAGTTCAGGCCAGGTGTTCCACAGATACACAGTACAGAGGAATCCAGCAGAGGCAAGTCCAAAAACAGAGCCAAGGGTCATGAACAGGTAATCCATCCACCATGCAAGAAATCAAGGGTTAAGATAAGAGTAAGGGTCCTAAGCAAAGGTCAGCCCAGGCAGCTAAAGTCTTAGGTCCAAAATACAGGAAAATAGTAAGCAACATGTAAAAAAACAGAAAATCATACCACCAGAAGGTCAGACTAGCTAAACACTACAATGGGCAACTGTAATGGGAGCTGAGAAGATTTCATGGACTATCCGCCAATTTCAGAACATGATGAAGCTAGAAATTAATGTACTCTGACTACAGTACAAATTCTAAATTCCCTTCAGCTGCACAAAGTCTCAGAGCAGGGGATGCTGGGGGACCATTTACAGCTAAAGGGAAACTGGAGATGCTGCATGTGACAGAGCAGAGGACAGACAGCTAACTATTTGATTCTATTGGTGGCTTACAGTATGGGACTGATGTTCAGATATGCTTCCTGACCACCTCTCCTCCCCAACTAAAAGTTTCAGCATTGCAAAAGTCAAGCTCTTTTGATTATGGTCCAGTACAGGAGTACCCTATGTCCTCCCAGATGGTGACCATGCTATGCAGTCACATGCAGCACATCACTGACTATATTTTACAGCTTGAGCCACAACAAAGATAATTGAAGTTAGAGTCTAGCTGCTCATTTTGACAGTGATGCTTGGACCAGAAATCTCACTAACCAGCATTATATTTTTTGTTAGATGCTCAAACAAATATTTCAAATCAATTAAGCTTTTTACTTTCACAAAAAGCTAAGTTGTGCTTTATGTTATCTTTTTGTTGTGCTGGATGGCCAGCTGCTACACTAATGTATTCCCACACAAAGGGAAGTACACAATGTTAACATTGAAACATTTTAAGATGAGCTCAAATTTCACACCATTTATCGGTAAGTAGTTCAGAAATGAAAAGAGGCTATTAATGGCATTGTGGCCAGTTCACTTTAAGATAAACATGGACTTTTAATGTAATAATGGCTAATGTATGTAATAGAATGCATTCAAAATAATGGGGGTAGGGGGGTAAAGTGTTACATCTTACTTCAATCATGAACACTATTAAAGACAATAACATTGCAATAAGACTTTTTAAGCTCTGTAGATCTTTGAAAACGATTTGAAATATAAATGTATGTAAGAGTTTTATGACACCAGAATCACTCGCTGCCTTGCAGCTTTTAACCTCACCGCTCATTCAGTAACAGAGGGATAATCTAAGACAGCATAACTGCTCTGAAACACTGAGCAATTTACCTTGCAATACCAATTATTTATTTTAGCTCCACTTATACAAAAAACACTTTTCTTTGATTTTTCAAGTAGGATGAACTTAGATTGCACTGTAAAGAAATCTATTATGCACCAGAATGTAATAATTAATGAACCTCAGCAAAATGGAATAAAAGAGTTTTCTATTTATTGTTGTTTTTCAGTTGATCAGCAGTATAAAAGACCCTGGGGTGTTATTTCAATGTGTAATAACCATAGATATTAAAATTTTATCCTTCCTTAAACTTCATACCGTTGTGTAATACTTATCTATATTGCCAAACACCCACAAGAGATTTCTGTTACTGCAATGGAAAAAATTGACAGTCCCAAATGCTAAGCTTTATTTTATACCATGTCTAGTAAATCCTCTTAACTCAAAGATATAGGTTCAAAAGGCCTGTTAGCCTGGTAATGGCAATGTAATGACATCAGTTTCTTCCCCTAAGAATTCACTATATTAAACATGGATGAAAAGAAGATCCTTTGATGTTTTTACACCACAAATTATCTTGTGCTACATTTGCAATTTTTTTCCAGAGAAATTTTAAGATTTAGCATTCATTAACTGCATGTCAGAAGTAAGATATGCCGCTTTCTTGTTGAAAAACTGCACACATAATGAACATGATATACTTTTTGTACTGAAAACTTTTAAAATGTTTTGGTAACTCAAAATGGTTTGTAATCTAGCTGCTTCTTTTGCTTTCTGCTAAATTGGTGCTTGAAAAAGTAGGGGTGTAGCTTTGACTGCAGTTTTTGTATGAATTACAATGTGATTTGAATGATGTGGACAAATAGGAATACAAATTTGGCACTTTCAGAACATACTGCAGAATAAAATTACGGGTGCTTCAGAGAAAGCATCTCACTTGCTACATCATCATCATGAATAAAAAATTAGATGGGGAAGAGATGCAGAGGGACAACAATTTGTGTTGCTAGATATAATTCAGTGGTGGACAGATGGGGCCTGATTTAATAAAGATCTCAGAAGAAGATAGACTATTACAGGAGAACCTGAGTGATTCTGCAAAACTAGTAGAGGATTAAATACATATGCCAGCAAACAGCCAATGATTTTTAATAGATCCATTCAAGGCTTGCTGGATTACCAAGGTTCTCCCATGACAGTCTATCTTTCCCAGTCTTGGAGAGCGTTAATAAATCAGGCTCATAATGCAGTTGATGGAAATCATAAGTATATCAGAATATATTTATGATCTAAACACTGGATTATTTAATACTTGCCTGGAATTAGTTTACATTTTCTTATTTACCAGTCCTTCCTAACCTGATAATTCTTATGACTAGCCAGTAGACAATATAGGACTTTGGTCAGGTTGTACTGTTTTTAGCCAAGTATGCTACAATCACTTTGGTACTATTCAAGTAGTAAGGAGGATGTTTAAAATGGGCGACTTTTCCATATGTGGTGTAAAGTATGGTGGAGGTATACATTTGTTTTGTTTTGTACTTTAAAGATATATGGTTTATGAATATGATTCAAAGCTAATTTATATTTCTTTACAGCTATGTTTGTAATTTTTTCCATACAATTTCTAAGTACCATGATCTGATGAAGCAGACCATGTTCTAACACATAATCATTTAAAGGGGTACTGTTAAACAGCCAAGCTGATTATCATCTACAGTGGTACTGTTCTGTGTCCAAAATCTTGTATGGGTTTATTATACAACCCTCCAGTTTGCTGATTGTAATCTGAGATTCAATGTAGTATTATATGGTACATTATATATCAGGTATATCAAACATATAATTAGCTGTAAATTTTGGAGTAAATGTATTGTTTCTTTAAAAAATGTGATTACGATAAATGGCAATGTCTTATGGTAATATTTACAGTAGAAAGAAACTTTTCACATATGTTGGCATCTATTTAAAATACCCTATTCATAGTGCCTGTTAAGAATAATAAGGGGGTCTTTGCCATAGCATTTAGTGTGTGCCATCCTCCTTCGATTTGTTCCAGACAAGGCCCTTAAAACATGTCTGTTCTTCAGTTTATATAAGTAGGCATTTGGAAAAAAACAAAAAACACAATTCAGTCCACAGTCATGCTGTGATGTGGTTTTCCT
>NW_027318683.1:0-5440 GCF_032062135.1 Pyxicephalus adspersus
GGGAAAAATGTCCTCCTTCCATTGGTGGCCAGTGGGAAGAATGTCCTCCTTACATTGGTGGCCAGTGGGAAGAATGTGCTGGGTGTGACTCCAATCTCCCAGATCCCTGGTTAGATCTTCACCAGAAATGCAAACTCTATTCAAAGGAAACTAGGGAGTGTTATAAAATATTTGTCATTCTGTTGGGCCAGTCCTGTAGTTCACCTCTGCTGGGGTATAAGCAGCTGGATGACCCCGGGTATTAGTGCTATTATTGCAGTCACCTTCTTCTTGTATTAAGCTATCATATTATCACCTGGGGTGGGCACGGCTTTTCCTTCCCCAACACAAATGAAGAATTTTGAAGGATTTTTTTAAGCTGGATGAAGAAGCTGTAGGTGGGTGGCAGCCCCTGTATTGTGACCCAAATCCTCAGTAATCACCCAAAAACAGCCGGGTGGGTACTAAAAAGTGCCGTATAGTGCGCCCAGCTAAGTGCCGGGGGGATTACTGATGATCCAATACATCAGATGGGTGACAATATGAAGAAGTGGCTGCCAAATCTTATCTTTGCTGCACTGAAAAGGCCAACGGTGGGTGAACTTCTGCCCCTCCTGCTGTGTGGATTCCAGTGTTAGACCAACAGCACTGGAAGAACGAACGCCCTTCAATCTGCTGTGCAAGTAATGGCAGCAGACGTTCTGTTCTATAATGGATAAAGTTTTACATTCTTCATAGTGAAACCTGAGCAAGCAGGAAACGTTTATAATTTATCATTCTGTCATAGATATAAATGATCGGCCCCCGGTCTTTATTTCCCACCTGCACATTAGCTAAGTGTCATGTTCCTATTTTATTGAAGCCTCTGTCCCCGGCCGATGCATTTCCTCTCTTTGGGTTTCCTGTCTTTCTCCGAGCTCTTTTATTTCTCCCTCATATTCCATGCAGGAAGCCAGATAGGTTTCTTATTTTTTCCTCTGCAGGCGGCAGCGTGGCCTGTGCAGGTTATTTACAGCTCCTGGCGTGTCGGTCTGCAGCCTATTATTGGGATATTAGTACTCATTAAAGCGTGTTGTCACCGAGGACAGGACAGATTACCAGCTAACGGGGCGCTCAGCAGCGCTAATCTGGGTTAATCAGTCGTCCTGCTCACCGTAATGAGAAAACTCAGGTTAAAGATTACCGACGCTGCCAGTATGTGAAGGGTTACTGGGTGATCTGACAATGCCAATGATGGGACATTCCCAGGGCGGGGGCTCTTGGGGGCTTGGTGGAGAGGGCGGCGGTATTTTCACATGGTAGATGCACCTTGTTACATCAATTTCCATCCAAATTCTATGCAAGTTCCTCCCCACCCTGAATATAGAATTCAATGGCCAAGTTACTCTTACTCCGGGCTTACCGGCGGTACGATTCCACCCGTTGGGGCACTGTGATGTGGCTGCAGTGACACCTAGTGGACAATGTGGGTAAAGCCTGCCCTATTTGTGCATAGGACCCCATAAGAAGTAACCTTCTCTCCCACTCTGTCAATTTGTCTGATTGGGAATGGGAGTACCTCTGGTACCAAACTTTAATTGGCTCCTCCACCCCATTTAGGTCTTTATCTGGATGCTGGTTTAATGCATGGTGACACCCATATGGACCATAACTATCTTTCCATGTTTTCCCCTGAGGAAGCAGGCTAATATATGAGAAGTACGTTGGGAACTCAAACCAGTCCAAATGATCCTTGGAGTCCCAAAGAACCAGGGCCAGGTTTAGAGAACCTCTTAGAACTTCTTCAGGAAATATTAATAGAGATGCAGGGAGCTCTAGTGCTATGCATTTGGGGCCCCCACTTAATATTTGATGCATTTTCTCTGTCCCTGCATAGAATAAAGGAGGTGCTCAAAGCTTTAGTGATCACAGAACCGACATAATTATGCTCCACTAGAGGAGCATTGAGAGTACATTCCCTGGGCGGGGAGGGGGCTTTTGGGAGGGCTTGTGGAGGTCTTTTCACATATTAGATTCACCTTGTTCCAGCAAAAACTGCACCACATCCAATGTTGCCTTCTAAGTTCTTCTCTTCCCAATGTATGGACTTTAGTGCCCCCAAAAAAGTGGTGAGGTAGCCTAACCCTTACCCTGGGCTATGGCAGTACGATTCCACCAGTTGATGCTTGGTGACTTGGCTGTAGTGACACCTAGTGGGGAAGGTGGGTAATACCTTCCCTACCTGTGAATAGGAACCTATAGGAAGAATGATGCTTCTCTCCCTTTCAGAGATTCGCTTGAATGGGAATGGGGGTACCGAACCTGGGTTGGGTCCCTGTCTGAGTCTTCTTCTGAATGCCAATCTTATGTTGGGGTTCCTGATTGCCTGGCAAAACAAATATGGACTATAAGTGTCTTTGGACAATGTCCTACCTCCTGAGGAAGCAAACTGATATCTGATAAACGTGTTGGGGGCTCAAGCAGGTCCAAACAATCCTTGGTGTCCTATAGAACCAGAGCCAGTTTTAGGGGGCCTTCTTATACCTTCTTCAGGAAAGAATATTAAGAGTGAAAGGATCTGGAATGCTGTGCTTTTGGGGCCCCCACTTCATATTTGCCCAATTGTCTCAAAAATTGTCCCTGCACTTAAAGGAAAGTGTTCAAAGCTTTATTGGGCCCGGTAAGCGATGGAGATCACAGAACTGATACAAGTAGGCTCCACTAGGGGGCAAAATGCAGCTGGATGTGCCAATTTTCTTATCACCTTGGTTCAAAAGTTTTGACCTTGGCACCAATTCACCTTTGAGCCTGGAAGTGAGGGGTTGATGGGATCGGGTTTGCACCCTCAAAGCAAATCTTGTACGGAATCAACACATCATCTTGTATAGTCAGAATCAGACTGACCAATCACTGCAAAGGACCACTAAAGAATCATGAGACAAGAGGACACAGTGACTAGGGTCCAGGGTGAGATGTGAACATAAAACAGGAAGATTTGTGATATATCTTCTAGCCAGAGGCAGAGTTGTCAAAGGACGATAATCTCTTCCTACATTGCACATTCCTGGAGCTGCTCGTTCACGTGAAGTCATCTGGCTCCTACTGAACACTTGTACAATTTATAACTGCACAGCCAATACTGTGCTGGCAGAGACAAATATGGCGCCTTGGCCAATTTTGGTATGGTGACCCACCAGTGAATGCGATACATATTGCTGACTACTGTGTTGACAGAGGCTAATATGGCGTCTTGGCCAATTTTGGTAAAGTGTCCCACCAGTGGGTGAGGAACATATTGCTGATTACTGTGCTGCCAGAGGCTAACATGGCGCATTGGCAGATTTTGGTATGGTGTCCCACCAGTGAGTTAGCTACATGTTGTTGTCTATTGTGTCCTTCCTAATTCCATGAGATAATAATAAAATTAGGAACAGCAGCAGGCCCCTCCACACTTTCCAGATTCCTATATTATGTTTATACTAATTACCAGAATAATGCCATGTAGGAATATATATGTGAAAAGATCACAACTTTCCACTATGTGAAAATTACATGGGAAGCGGACAGCGATATTTAAATTGTTGTTGGACTTTCAAGTAAAATTCCTGGAATTGGATTTTTCTCAGACTTCTTAGGTCTTTCCCATTATGGCTCTCTCTGCCATAATACCCGATCCTGTTCCTGTCTGGGTAGGTGTTTTGGAGTCTTCTATCCAGTCTGACAATATTACCACAAACTGTAAGCCTGGTCTGTGTAATGACATACAGTACTAACAAGAGTGTAAATGACTTATAGGAAATGGGGAGTCATTCTTAACAAAGTGGACTTCTAGCACTAGGCCAGCAAAACAGTCAGGGACAGCACTGGAGGGTTGAGAGGTTACGGATAACAAAGTTTTTTTTTTAAATGCAGGAGAGGGGCAAATATACACTGCCAGGCAAGTAAAACCCTCTAATATTTAATTAAACCGCCTTTATCCTTGAATATGGCATGCACTTGCAGTATCACTTTGATTCTCCTGCAATGCCACAACGCTGATTTTCATTTAGAGTTGCATAATTTTTCCACCAAGATTTTGTACTGATAATGGGAGGGTAAGACTGATGTGTAAAGTCTTCTACAGCACATCTTAAAGATCGGGTTAAGTTCTGTACTCTGTGGGGGCCCAACTATGTATAAAAAAATGCCTCTTGCTCCATAAACCATTCTTTCACAATTTGAGCCAGATAAATCCAGCCATTTTGGCATGTGTCCATGCCACCAGGAAGTAAAAAACTGCTCATTTACTATAATAAGTAGTCAATTGCCCTAATTGTTTGGGTATACAAGACTTGACCAACTTTACAAGACTTGAGCAACCCCAGATCATAACACTGCCCCACAGACCATAGGCAATAGGCATGATAGGTGCATCATTTCATTACCATCTCCTATTACCATGGTGCATGCATCACTCAAGGTAAATCTGGACTCAGGAAAACACATGACCTTTTTCCATTACTCCAGAATCCAATATTTATGCTCCCTAGCAAACAAACTTTTTTTTCCCCAATTTACCTTAATGATAAGTGGTTTTATTAAGACTACACAGCTGTTTAGTCCCACCACCTTAAATAGTCTTTGAATTGTATGTTGGAAAATGGTTTTATTTTTACTATTAAGCAAAGCCGTGAGCTTTACGTTTTTTTTTACGAAAAGATTTCACCAAAAGTTTACATGCTTTCCAATCACAATCATTTTCACACAATTCTTCTATGATCATGATAAGATAATGGATCTTCATATATATTTTATTAATATAGGGGCAGTCCTTGATCCAGTTTTAGTAGTTTTGTTTTCTTTGCTTGATCTACGCCAATAGTTTGACCCTTCTTACATATTTTATATGATCATAGGATGTGCTTTTTTATATGTTTATCCAAGGATGGATGTTTGAGAAATTAGAAGGTACTCAATGCACCAGTTAGGGTTAAATAACGTGTTGCCAGCTGAAACATATTAATCACTGCCGTACATATCCAATATATTTTTTATTGCCTATACTTACAGTTTGGATCTGTCTCTGAAACCTGGGTCTGGTAGTACCATTTTTGTGCTCTTGTAAGTTGAAATGTTTACATTTACTGACTTTTTCCTATCTATGTTGTGTAAGGTTAAGAGATATATACTTAAAATGTCCCAATAAAAATAAAAATTTTTGGCCCCTTTCCTAATTCTCACACACCTACTTTACAGATACATATGTACCTAGATCCAACAGCCACAGTTACGCTGTTTGTTTACATCCAGCACCACCAGATGTGGCTATAAAAATAGTTATTATTATTATTATTAAACAGGATTTATATAGCGCCAACATATTACGCAGCGCTGTACATTAAATAGGGATTGCAAATGACAGACTAATACAGACAGTGATACAGGAGGAGAGGACCCTGCCCCGAAGAGCTTACAATCTAGTAGGTGGGGGAATTTCACACAC
>NW_027318684.1:0-5433 GCF_032062135.1 Pyxicephalus adspersus
GGCCCCGCTTGGGGCCCTTAATGGGTTATCGCTTCTCGGCCTTTTGGCTTGCGATCCTTTATTGGATTTTGAGTTGGAAGGTTTTCTGAGTACACCGCCAGTCAGGCTCGGCCTCCCTGGGTTCCTTCGGGTTCCCAGGGTGTTGCTATTGGGCCCTACGCCGGTGGAAAGGAAAGGAGAGGTGACCGGCTCACTGGGTTTCCCAGTGAGGCCGTTTTGGATGTCGTTTGCATAAAATTTTCGTATGCAAAGAGGAGAGATCATGGCCGAATCCATGAAAGAGCCTGAGGGTCCAGCAGGAGCTAACCCTGGAGGAGAAGATAAAGTACCAGAATATGCTCGCATCGTGAATGCAGTACGTGTTTTCTTCGGGAGAGATGGAGAGGAAGACCAATTGCAGTACTTGGTGGAGAAGATTTTGAGAGATCTAGGAGGCATACAGGTAAGAGAGATATGCGCTCTCTATGAGTATCCTAGAAGATCTATGTATGACGCTGTTTTTTCGTCCGAGGTGATCCTAAAAGATTTTCTGTTAAGATGGGAGAAAAAGAAAGAAGAGGAAAGTGCTAAAGGCATTAAGATTATACCGCATCAGGAAGAAGAGACTATTGTTGTTGTAAGGATGTTTTCCCCCTATATTTCAGTAGACGAGGTTATCAATTTTTTGAAAATGTTTTGTAAAACTGGGAAAAATTTAGGTAAAATCCTAAATCGCTTTGGCATTTGGACGGGAAAGTGGCGGTTTTCAGTTCAATTTAAAGAAGGTGTGAGGCCCCCTGCAAGGTTTAAGTTAGGGAACGTTAATGGGGAATTATTTTTTGCCGGGATGGGGTCTTTTTGTAGGAACTGCAAAGCATATGGGCACAGAAAGGAAGAATGTCAAAAGCAAGTGTGTGGTTTGTGCGGGGAGGTGGGTCATAATTATGACCAATGTACTGTAGGGAAGAGGTGTAACCTTTGCTTAAGTACTCAACATGTGTATGTGAATTGTCCGCAAAGGAAGGATAAGAGTGGGTTTGGGCAGGAAATAAGAGGTGAGTTGGAGGAAAAGATGGAGGTGAGTGAGGAAACAGGAACTAAAAAGAAACAACATACACCTGTAGCATCAAAAGAAGTGAAAAGGAAGAAAGTAGAGGAGAAAAAGATAGGAGTACAAGGTACAAGTCAAAAGAAAAAACCTAGTCAGGAACCTAAGAAAAAGAAAGAGGTGATACAAGAGACAGAACCTGAATGGGTTTCAGAGGAAGAGGAGGAGTCAGATGAAGAGGAAAGAGAAGACCCTAGGTATGATAAGGTAGCTGGTAAGAGAGCTCATAAAATGATAATGGAAGGTGGTCCTCCAAGTAAAATGGAACTAGAATGGTTGAGAAATGTTATAGTGGTAAGACGGGAGAAACAAGGGAGAGAAAAGTTATTACAAATAGAGATTGGAATTAAAAATGTTACTAAAGGGAAACAGGGTATTTTGGGTAAGGTTTTTGGAATACCAGAATGGCTAGACAAGGCTTTCCACACCAAAAAAGGGGTGGATGATTTACTTTGGACCATTTTAATTGAACTTTGCATGATAAAGGCGCCAAAAGAAAAAATGGATTTCTTTTATGAAGGTAAATTCTGGGTTGAGAAAGAATAAAATATTAATATAAGGGTTTTCAGATAAGATGATATGAATTGGTTTTTTTTATATATAAATAGGATCAAACAATGTAAATTTTTGATGGAGTTTGGGGTTGGAAAATAGGTTTTTTTTCTAATTGATTACAGATATGTAAATGGAAATTATTTGAGCTTTGGGTTTTGTTCGGTAATATTATTTTTTGTATCAAAACCTGGTAGTACCAATTTTGGCAGATTTGTGTTATTGAATGGAAAATTATGTTTAAGGGTGATGTAAACCGTATTTATGTTAAAACTGTAAAATTTCTAATGTCAATTTGGTAAAAAATGAAATTTTTAAATGATGAAACATGTGAAGTTTACCCATTGGCTGAGCTAAGGGTGCTTCATAAAGATAGTTTTCTAATAAAAATTAAAGAAAAAAATCTGTTCTTATCAGTTTAATATCTGATACGTCCCCGATCTGGGGACCATATATTAAATGGATTTTTCGAACTGGGAGATGGAAGTAGAGCTTGCTCGGTCCACTCCACGCATCGCCCTGGTATTGCAGTGCTTCCAGGAGCGGTGCAACTCTCTAATACAGTATTCCAAAAACAGAACAAGACAAAATCCTCCTCCTCAGGACGGAAGAAATGGCAAGAAATGGCTGCAAATGGCAAGAAATGGCTGCAAATGCCAGAGTCAGAGTCAGGTGTCAGTCACATCTGACTGGCAAACCTGTGGCCTAGGGGGATTTGGGATCCACCTCAGAGGAATGCTTCAGGCAGCAGGCAAGCCCTCCCTCCCCTGCTTGCCTGAAGCAGAAGCAGAAGCAGAAGCAGAAAGCCCAGCTTTAAGCCCACCAAGGCTCTTCTTCTGCTCCTGGGAGCGGCGGCGGTGCCCGGCCGGACTGGCGTTTGGAGGCGGGGACATGCAAAACAGGCAGGTGCTGAGGCGGGCACCTGCCAGCCGGGTGTGCCCGGGCATCTGGCCTCTCCTCTCACTACGACCGGCCCACACTGGGGCCAAGGGGCCGGCCCCGCTTGGGGCCCTTAATGGGTTATCGCTTCTCGGCCTTTTGGCTAAACTCAAGGACTCCTTGGGTGCAGCCAGAGGGTTAGCCAGTAGAGGACCAGCCGCCTTGGCCTTGGTGTGTTTCCTTCGGGTACACACCTTGCTGCTTTTGGGGTAGGCACTCCTTGAACACGCCAGAGAACGATCGCCTCACTGATTTATCGGTGGAGGTTTTTGGAGCGAGTTAGGTGGCATATGCGGATATGCAAATTTGGATGTCGATTTTGCATTAAGTGGTCGAATGCAAATATAGGCGAGCATGGTCGAAACCATGAGGAAGCCGGAGGAAATGATGGCAGGAATGCCTGAGATTTCAGCAGGAAGTAACTTGGAAGATGACGACAGAGTTCCAGATTATGCTAAAATTTTGAATGCTGTAAGAGTGTTCTTTAGAAGGAAAGGTGAAGTGGATCAACTGGTGTATCTTGTGGAGAAAATCTTACAGGACCTGAGTGGTATACAGGTAAGGGAGATTGTGGCAATTTATGAATTTCCAAAGAGATCGGTTTTTGACGTGGTTTTTTCATCTGAGGTAATTCTGAGAGACTTTCTGGCTGGATGGGAGAAAAAGAAAGACGATGAAAGAGCAAAAGGAATTAAAATTGTGGGACACCATGATGAAGAATCCATTGTGGTGGTGAGACTTTTCTCCCCTTATATACCTGTAGAGGAGATAATGAGCTTTTTAAAAAGGTTTTGTGTAACCGGGAAAAGTCTGGGTAAAATCTTGAATCGCTGTGGAATATGGTCCGGTAAATGGAGATTTTCGGTTAAATTCAAAAAAGGAGAAAGACCCCCAGCGAAGTTTAAGCTGGGGAAGGTAAACGGGGAATGTTTTTTTTCTGGAATGGGGGTATTTTGCAAAAATTGCAAAATGTACGGCCATAAGAAGGAAGAATGCCAAAAAATAGTATGTACAGGCCTCTCCTCTCACTACGACCGGCCCACACTGGGGCCAAGGGGCCGGCCCCGCTTGGGGCCCTTAATGGGTTATCGCTTCTCGGCCTTTTGGCTGCGATCTGGGGAACTGGTTTGCAGTCAAGAGGTTAGCAAGTAGGAGACCAGCCGCCTCGGCCTGTGCATGTTCCCAAGGGTTCATGCACTGCTGCTATTGGGGTAGACGCTCTCCGAAAGCGCAGAGTGCGATCGCCTTGCCAACTTGTTGGTGAAGGTAAGAGGCAAGCATGGCAGAGCCCATGAAGGAGCCTGGAGGAGATGAAAGCGTTCCCTTTTACGCACGCATAGAAAATGCGGTGCGGTTTATCTTTGAAAAGAAAGAAGACATGGATTTCTTGGTCGTGTTGGCAGAGAAAATTCTTGGAGGAATTTTTGGAATTCAGAAGAAAGAAATTGTCGTCATTTATGAATTTCCGCAGAGGGCAACATATGATGTAGTCTTCAGCTCTGAAGTCGTCTACAAAGATTTCTTGGTGAATTGGAGGAAGAAGGAGCAAATGATGAGAGATATTAAGATGATACCACACATGGAGGAAGAAGTTACATTAGTGGTAAGGATGTTTTCCCCCTTTTTCCCAGTTGAAGATATTCTGAGTTTCCTTAATTTGTATTGTGAGAAGGGGAGTGTCAAAGGAAAAATTATGAATAAATTAGGGATCTGGACTGGGAAGTGGAGGTTTGGTGTAAAATTCAAAGGAGATGTGAGACCACCGGCAAGATTTAGATTGGGGAAAATAAATGGAGAAATATATTTCCCGGGAATGGGTGTTTTCTGTCGGAACTGCAAAGGATATGGACACTCAAGAGAAGATTGCAAATTGCAAGCATGTTCCATGTGTGGGTCCTTAGATCATCTGGCTATAAAATGTTCTATTGGAAGAAGATGTAATCTTTGTAATGGGACTGATCATTTGTATGTTAACTGTAGGAAGAGGAAAGGAATTGCAAGTTCAGGCTTATCGGAAGAAGATATTCCTAATTATTCTAACAGTGAGCAGAAAAAGAAATCAGTTGAAAAAGAAGATGTGACGGTGGAAGCTTTTCAGGCTTTAGAGAAACTGGTGGAAGAACAAAGGCAAAAAGAAGTGCAGCCTATGGAAGTACAAGAAGAGACCCAAGTAATATCACAGGTGAAGTTGGGAAAAGAGGAAGATAAAAAAGTGGTTTCTGGTGCTGGAACAGATGAAAAGCTAAGGAAAGAAGAGGGGGAAGAAAGTGGTGTACAAAGGAAAACATGTTCTGAACCCTTAATTTCACCCAAAAAGGAATCGCGTGGAAGACGAGCTGAAAGGTTGTTGAGAGGGGAAGTACTGCCAGAAGAAGAAGATTTAAGGTTGATGTATAGACACTTCAATGCTATGGTGCAGTTACAGGGGCCAATTTGGTTTCATAACTGGATAACAGGAATTGTGAAGCTTGCAACTGCTCGTCCAGGTGCTTTAGTAAAAGATTTTGGGATCCAAGCATGGATTGCTGATAAAATTGAGCAAAGCCTACCTGACCCTCCAGACATGTGGTTAGTGTTTATTTTGATTAGACTCTTAGGTAAAGGGATTAAAACAGTAGATGAGTTAGTATAGTTGTTCATTTGTTTGTTTAAACTTGCTCTTGTTTCCGTTGGAATCTTTTTTGGGAGAATTCCCTGTGTTTTAAGTTGTATGGTTTAAACTGTAAAAGAACAGTAAATAAAAAAGTGGAGAATTTTTTATGATGATGAAAGTATAGGGGTTCTGCCCTTTGGCTAAGCTGAGGGTGTTCCCCAAAAAACGTGTATTTTCTTAATAAAAATGTAAAAAAAAAAAA
>NW_027318685.1:0-1517 GCF_032062135.1 Pyxicephalus adspersus
ATCCCCTGCACCCGGATATCTGTTTCATTATCCAGAACATTATACAGTAAAGGCATCCCCTGCACCCCATTATCTCTCATTATCCTGTACAGTTTACAGGGATCCATTGCACACCATTATCTATTATTATTCAGTACAGATTACAGACATCCCCTGCACCCCATTATCTCTCATTATCCTGTAAAGTTTACAGGGATCCATTGCACACCATTATCTATTATTATTCAGTACAGATTACAGACATCCCCTGCACCCTATTATCTCTCATTATTAAGTACAGGTTACAGTCTTTCCCTGCACCCCATTAAAACCCATTATCCAATACAATTTACAGGCTTCCCCTGCACCCCATTATCTCTCCTTATCTGATACAGTTTACCGGCATCCCCTGCACACCATTATCTCTCCATGTCCTTTACAGTTTACAGTCTTCCCCTGCACCTCATTATCCCCTATCATCCAATACTTTTTACTGGCATCCCCTACACCCCAATATCTCCCATTATCCAATATGAGTTATAGGCATCCCCTGCACCCTATTATCCAATACAGTTTGCTGGCATCCCCTGCACCCCATTATCTCCCATTAGCCAATTCAATTTATAGGCCTCCCCTGCAGCCCATTATCTCTCATTATCTAAAACAGTTTACAGGCATCCCCTGTACCCCAATATTTCCTATTATCCAATACTGCTTATAGGCATCCCCTGCACCCTATTATCCAATACAGTTTACTGGCATCCCCTGCACCCCAATATCTCCTATTATCCAATACAGCTTATAGGCATCCCCTGCACCCCATTATCTCTCATTATCCCAAACAGTTTACAGGCATCCCCTGCATCTCATTATACATTTGGTGTAACATAGCCAAGCTCATGTAACAGTTGTCATGTTTTTCTTTCTTCTTATTTCCTATCTCAGTTCTGTTGGTTCCCCTGACTCCCTTGCAGCCACTTCCTGTCCGCATGCATCCCTCCAGCCTCAGCTGCTCATCAGTGCTCTGGACAGTGACAACAGTGGGCCATGCCTGTGCAATATGTCAGTGTTGTCTTTGGTTCATGTAATGGAGGTGACAACACAGGGGCACAATTGGGTACCACCCCACCTGTCAGGGGTAATAGAGGGTAATGGAGGCTGAATCTTTTATGTCTCAGTAGAAAGTTTTATAATTCTTGGATGGAGAGGGAAGATACGAGCTAAGCTGTTCCATTAGCACCATTAGCCAAGGTTTCTGCACGGCACAACATTCAAATAATACCCCTCCGACACCAATTATCACCTGACTGATGGGGTCACCGGGCGTAAAGGTGGCGGCCTCAGGTGTAGACATATTGGGGGAGGATTCTCAGCACAGGAAGACACAATACACACAGCTCATTAATAGCTCACCAAGGATAATTTATAATGCAAGCAGTGCAGATACCTGGCTACGACCTGATATCCCCGTTACAGAAAGACAATAAATCTGACCAATGCATTCTGTACACTGTGCTGTACCCTGGATACTCCTGACC
>NW_027318685.1:2251-5432 GCF_032062135.1 Pyxicephalus adspersus
CTGTACTTTGTATACTCCTGACCTATGCATTCCGTACACTGTGCTGTACCCTGGATACTCCTGACCAATGCATTCTGTACACTGTGCTGTACCCTGGATACTCCTGACCAATGCATTCTGTACACTGTGCTGTACCCTGGATACTCCTGACCAATGCAGTTCGTACACTGCGCTGTACTTTGTATACTCCTAACCTATGCATTCCGTACACTGTGCTGTACCCTGGATACTCCTGACCAATGCATTCCGTACACGGTGCTGTACCCTGGATACTCCTGACCAATGCATTCCTTACACTGTCCTGTACCCTGGATACTCCTGACCTATGCATTCTGTACACTGTGCTGTACTTTGTATACTCCTGACCAATGCATTCTGTACACTGTGCTGTATCCTGGATACTCCTGACCAATGCATTCTGTACACTGTGCTCCACCCTGAATATTCCTGACCAATGCATTCTTTACACTGTGCTGTACCCTGGATACTCCTGACCAATGCATTCCGTACACTGTGCTGTATGCTAGATACTCCTGACCTATGCATTCTGTGCACTGTGCTGTAGCCTGGATACTCCTGACCTATGCATTCCGTACACTGTACTGTACTTTGTATACTCCTGACCTATGCATTCCATACACTGTACTGTACTTTGCATACTCCTGACCTATGCATTCCGTACACTGTACTGTACATTGTATACTCCTTACCTATGCATTCTGTACACTGTGCTGTACCCTAGATACCCCTGACCTATGCATTCTGTACACTGTGCTGTACCCTGGATACTCCTGACCAATGCATTCTGTACACTGTGCTGTACCCTAGATACTCCTGACCAATGCATTCCGTACACTGTACTGTACTTTGTATACTCCTGACCTATGCATTCCGTACACTGTGGTGTACTTTGTATATTCCTGACCTATGCATTCTGTACACTGTGCTGTACCCTGGATACTCCTGACCAATGCATTCGTGCCCCTGCCAGTCCACCCAGTGCACCTGCCAGTCCACCCCGTGCCCCTGCCAGTCCACCCCATGCCCCTGCCCATCCACCCCATGCCCCTGCCAGTCCACCCCGTGCCCCTGGCCGCCCATGCTGTGCAGGTGGACCGTAGGGGTGCTGTGGGGGTGTCCCGTGGCCGGACTGCTAGGGTGGGCCGTGTCTGTGGCCGGGCTGGTGAAGTGGGCCATGTCCGGTTTGGGCGAACTATATAAATGGATGCCGGGTGCCAGGTGAGAACATTCTTCACATTCTTCCTGTCAGTCTTCACTCCATTTTTTCAGGACTCCATGAGCTCGCCAGTGTGGGTTTGAGTTGGGATCCTGTGTGAAGATGCTTGTTTGTATAAAATATCTTAATCTCTATTTTGTGTTTGCCAATGTCCAAAGGTTAGTAATCCTCGCACTTTGACACTTTACCTATCCAGGTTTGTTTTGATGCGGCCCAAATATGCTCCAAATGCAGTTTTGTTATCTATTCCCTGTTCCAGTTTGTCTATTATTGTCAAAGTGATTTGAATCAAATATGAAGTCTCAGCTCAAGACTCTCCAAGTATTGCTGTAATGACATTAAAAAAAGCTAAATATTATTTTCAAAATACACGATTGCATCTTTCTTCACTAAATAAACACAAATCTAGTTATTATCTAGGGACCAAATATGGCACACTGCACTTCTCTGACACTTGTCTGTAACAGATAAATGTGCATGCTAATAGGTCAACTACTTTTCTGTTGGTTAAAATGACATACTAAGGTGTTCAGCTGTGTATTCTATGCCAAATGTATTCTTCAATGATGTCACAATTACATATATTTTGAAGAGGACATATCTAACATACCCAACTCTGTTACTTTTAAGGTCACATGATGATTGGACCAAGTGACCAATGGAGGAATGGAGCAAACTCGGCCAAGCTGCAAAACAGGTTTGTGTAGGATAAGAGCATGTTCAATATTTTATTGTTCAAATAACCATTGTGTAAAAACTAAAGTTTATTTTTTGTGTTTTTTTTAGGGATGGAATTGGATAGTTTTCCTCAGATCCTGCACATTTCAGTATTACGCGTCGCTGGATTGCGTCAGCTGACCCAGCAGAGTTCCTCCAGCTGCTATAGAAAGAGTAGAAGATGGACAATTGATTCAGAAAATGGAACTTTGGGGTTTGTATGGGAGGAGAACCTCAACATAAATACAGAATACGGCTTCTGGATACGATTTAATAAACCAGCCCAATGCCCGCCCTCCGAACTTACCCCAAGCAGAAAATAAACAGCGGTGACCATCAAACTGCAGATCTGGAATAAGATTTCTAAGACAACTGCAAAAATATTGCAGCCTGGCCACCCATCTAAACTTTATATAAAAAACAATGGTGCCATTGTAAAAGTGGTGATTGGATGATAAGATCCCCAATTTTCTGCAGGATTACCTAAAAGAAAAAAAATCATCAGCCTGACATTGTTTCCTCATGGAGGGCCTGGATTTGGCGATGTGATGCAGACCCCATTGCCGCCCCACCACCTCCCCCACCTTCTTTATCGAATGCAGCAATAGATAACTTACAATTGTTATCTACTGCTGCCTGCAACCAACCAATCATTATTGTACCGATCTGTTCCTATAGCAGGGAGCAGGAGTCTCCCAGCTCAGCGTTTCAATTTCAGATGCCAGGAGCTAGACGATTCACCGCTGTTCCTGTTATTGTTAAAGAAAACTGTCCTTGGGACTCAAATAGTTAGATGTATTTTTTTTTTATTCTGTAATTGTATCTTGTAATTACCATATTAAACTGAAGCACCCTGCCACCTTCTGGTTGAACTGGAATATTGCACATGCAATAATACCATAGTCAATAGAAATCACATGGAACGGAATCATTTTTTAATTGGTTCCCAATGGTCAGTAGGAGGACTGGAGTTGTCAGAGGCAGCCAGGAGAGTGGGGCAAAGATGGAAAGCAGGATGACTTTCCAGCAGCACAGGGGAGGGGAATGTTGGACGAGGTATCGCCCATTACTTAGTGTTGGGTTTTTAGGCAAGTACTATGAGGAGTGATAAGTACGGGTGTGGATTGGGTGATGGTTCATAGCCACGGTGCAATCCAAATCTTTGCATTAATGATCTACTTCCTGGATCTGTCATGCCAAGCGAGGGCTTATCACCGGGGGGGGGGG
>NW_027318686.1:0-1017 GCF_032062135.1 Pyxicephalus adspersus
ATGTCAGAACTATATAAATGTATAATAGTCGCTTCAATCCTGCAGATCAGTCAGTCCACTGGGAGATTTCTTTCATTGGGTCCCACGTTGTTCCGGTATCCATCTTTAGCCAGACGCAGAGGGCGAACCAGACGCCCACATCTTCTCTTCTTTCTTCCACGTTCTTCTTCCTACGCCACTCGATCTTACACTGCGTAGGCGCGAGATCGAGTAGTGTAGATTGGGAAAAAACTTGCCAATCTCATGTGTGAGATCGGAAATTTTTTTCACCTATTGATAAAATGGCTCCTTCTGCGCATACCTGATGTTCCTCCTCTTTTTCTAGACCCTGAATTTTCCCCACCATGTGCAGAATATTATTCACCACCTCCACAGGTAAGGTTTTTTTTAGATATGCATACCTGACATTATGCATCCCAAGTGTAATATCTGACCACTGCACTAATTATAAAATATGTATTAAATCGAAATTCTGGTTAGTCTGGAATGTTCCATGTAATCCCTCCGCATAACTTATGTGATGGAAACGGGGAATACCTAGAACCCTCCCCAACCTTTTGTAAATTTCTACATTAAAAAGGGGCATTGGATCAGAAAGTGTTCCATGGGGTCTTCTGATTCTCTACTCCTCTTCTACTGCCTCTTTGTAGTTCTCTTCATTGGCTTCCATTTCAGCTTGGAATCAGATTCAAGCTCCTGTGCTTTGCCTTCAAATCTCTCCACAGCTCTTATCCCACTTACCTACCTGATACACAAATCTCTTCACAGTTCTTGACCCACTTACCTTTCTGCTCTGGTAAATAAATACCCATGCCTCCCTCCCCCGACGCTCTTTTTCACTCCTTTAATAACCTACTAATGACTTCCTCACTCATAACCTCATGACACACACTGCTCCAAGACTTTTCTAGAGCTGCCCCGACTCTCTGGAATGGTCTTCTTTGTCCTATTCGGCTTGCTCCTACTTTCTGCTCATTTAAAAGAGCACTCAAAACCCATTTTTTCAAACTTGCCTAC
>NW_027318686.1:4188-5427 GCF_032062135.1 Pyxicephalus adspersus
CACCCTCCACTAGTGTCTGACCCCTGACTAACCTTCCTGCCACCTTATTTACCTGTCCCACCCCCCTCTGTCCTAGTTTAAATATCCCTCCACCATTCCCCTAAATCCTTCCCCTAGCACAGCAGACCCCCTTTCATTTAGTTATACAGAGTAATTACAGATAAGTGAGCCAACTGATCTCAAAGTTAATAATAGGATTAGGCTTGTTGTCAGCAGGATTCACCATTTTATAAACAATAGTGAATGTTGTTGAGAACTGATTTCCATTGGACAAGGGGAAAACTGATGTGATGCCCACAGAAGTATGACACTGTTTTGAGTATAAGGAAAAGACAAGGAATAAGAGAATCACCTTCTATTAATGATGATTGATGTTTGTACAAACCCTTTAGACAGAACACCACTATACCTGTTTTAGGTTTGGGAAGAGAATGGATCTTTTAGGGTTATTACTGAAAAACAAACTTTCACATTGGCATCAGAAAAGATATTTATTGGAAACTCCATAGACTAACACAACAGAAAAATTCTTTTTTCAATAAATATCTTTTCTGATGCTTATATGTAAGTTTATTTTTTAGTAACAACCCTAAAAAACCCCGTTCTCCTACCAGACCCAAACCAGGTATACGGGCCTTGTGTTTCCAGTATAAACAATACTATTTCCAAATACTGACACAGGTCACAGAGGGGCCCTTTTTATCTTTGTATGTGTGTGTGCACTATACTAAAACATGAATCTCAAAGCGGAATTCCTGCACACACCCCAATTCTGCTGAGTGTTTATAGTACACATTGAGCTGTTGTGTCCCCACCATTCACCTTCATCACACACACAGGTGAGCTAAAACCGGCAGCCACTACTGTCCCCTCCTCCTCCTGTCCCACATATAAATACAGACACAACCAACACACAGGTGTCTTCCCTGTATCCTGACAACAAGGTGAGTTCTCTTTATTACATGACTATTATCATTTCGTATTACTGCCCTTATTTTATATGTATGGACTCTACACAGTAAAACTTCTTTTGTCCTGTACCCGGGGTGTAATTCTCAGTACCTGTTCTTGTTCTGTATGTATGGGCTCTGCACAGTACCACTTCTCTTGACCTGTACACCAGGTGTAAATTCTCAGTATCTGTTTTTATTATGTATGTATGGACTCTGCTCAGTACCACTTCTCTTGTCCTGTGCCCCAGTGTAATTCTCAGTATCTGTTCTTATTCTGTATGTATGG
>NW_027318687.1:0-5424 GCF_032062135.1 Pyxicephalus adspersus
ACAGCCAATCACACAAGAAGAAAATTGTAATTATTGTAAGCTATTTTTATATAGAGTGATCCCCCACTGAAAAGACACTTTCAAATTTTCGGCCTACAAAGAAAATCACAGGAAGCATCCTTATTATTTAAACCCAGTGCAGTTTAATATATTCCCAGACCTCATAACCAGGATGCACAGATTTGTACTATATTAGCAATCTCTGGATTAACAAGGAAAATATTTAGGGCTTTATGTCCTGTGCATAAATAAAATAAATAGTACTTATCAGATGTAAAAAAATAACACCATAAGCAATCACCAAAATAATGCAAGCTTTCCAACAAAAATTAATTAGTTATCTGTAGCAAGAGGAAATTTTAAACCTTGCTTTTGGCTTTTTTATTCTCTAAAGTTCAATTGGATCAATTATTCTTTTTTATTTTGAACTTAAATCTCCACTCTATATAAAATGTATAGTACATTTGTTATGCTGCAGATATTGGATCTGTTATCCTTATTGACTTGGAGCTTATAGCTCTGTTGTATATAGCTTTTTGCAGAAGGGTAAACTGATTAGAAGTGATCATCATAAAAACTACAGAAAGTCACATCTGTAATCTTGTTTGTGTTAAAAGAATCCGTAATATGTTTGTTTCAATTTTTCCAGTTCAAAAACATTTGAATATTGAGTTTGCACATAATAGACCCAATACCTGCAAATATATTTTTCTGTAAAGAGAAGTTTTAGGCCTACATATGAGAATGGTTCGAGGCTCAGCGTTATTCCATCATCTAAAATTAGAAACACTGATAAACTTGAACAGATTAAGACATTGATTTCAGTAACTGAATTGATTTGTTCTTTCTCTGCCTCTGTCAATTTAGCTACACAGAATGTTTTGGCTGTGCAAAAATGATAAACCAAGATTACTCTATAAATAGCTGACTGCACGGCCTGTAAGAACTTGAAGTAATGTAAAATAACTGCATTTACAGCCAAATAAAAGGTAAAGGTAGGGTAAATGGTATTTATGTTCAATGGCACCTTGGATAAATCCTTAGTTAAAATAGTAACAACATAAATTGGACTTTTAACCTTGATAACATGCCTACCTTAACTAATCTGATCTGTTTGGTTAGAATGATTTTTTTTCTGTGCACTTATAATTTGCTGAGCATGGTGCAGAGTTCTGGCCTGGAATGTGTACTCATTCCTCAAGTTCAAATCACATGTAGCTTTGAATGTATAATAAAGTAAACCTAAACCTATCAGTCTATAGTCAGAACATTAGGGGGGAATACAGCTTAGAAGCCAGCTGTATTATAAGTTCTTCGGATAAATTCAGACAACTTTTAAAATATAATTTGATGATCCAAATCATATCCGTTCATAATGTTATGTTAAGTAATTGTAATAAACCTAAAAGCTAATATTAGAAAAAAATGTTATTTGTCACATTGAGCCCCTGGCAATTCCTCTGCAAAAAATTTGGAAATTTTGAGTTAGCTCGTGACTATGGTGCAAGTCAGTGGGTATATAGAGGCAGTAGAAGAAAATTATTTTTCTAGCATTTTTGGGCTATCTATAAGTCTGTTTCCTAGATCCTTGTTTATGTGCATATAGACAGTAAATAAGGGTATGTTGAGACATGCTTGTAAAAAATGTGGTCGTTTATTGCTCCAGGAAGCCTAATCTGCACAGCTAGGCTTTCAGGATCATTTTTAGGCAAAATGAAAACCTAAGGCAAAACTAAACAAAACAAAACACTACAAACTTTTGTGTGCAAAAGCCTGTACAGGCTTTATAGGGTTTTGCAAGTCTATGGTGATGTTTGGATGGCCAAACAACCCTAGAAGCTACATGGAGCCTCTGAATAAATGATTGTAAAAGCCCTCAGCCTCAAAAAGCCTGCACAAAAAGCAAACCCGTTCGTTTTCATTCAAACTATTTTTACAAGGCTTTTGAAAGTGTTAACAGGCTGTAAAAACACATTCAAAAGCCTGAAAAAAGGTCTGAACAGGCTCTGAGTGGCTTACAAGCCAAGGGAGGCCATTAACAGCCCTAATATAAAAGCAATGATAAGACAAAGGTGAAAATTATATATTGAAAAACAATAATGTGGCAATTGCTATCAACCTAAACATCAGCTATTTGGAATTTAGATCTACTTGAAACCCTAGGTAAACCCTAAAACCCTTCTACTTGAAAACTAAGCCCAGAACTGTTACCTTTGGAACTGAACTTTAGAAATGAAAAAAAAACCTTGTGTAGCTGTGTTTGTCTATAGCTGTGCACCTTTCCGCAGCCAGAATCCTTACAGATCGCTAGGATCTGATGCCTTACCATCTACTTTATGTGACTACAAGTCCTTTCCCTCCAAATGTAGACACATGTTTACTATTATATTGCAAGGATGCCTGGAAATGCAGCCCATCATCTTTCTATCATCATTGTTTTCACTGCTTTGGGTGTCCTATGGTCACATGTGATTGATCCCCTCTGGCTAAATCTATAGATTAATTGAAAAAGCTGTTATGCAGTGTGCAAGCACATTTGGCTCACAAAACTGATGTTTTGTCTACTACTTTGCTTCTATACATGGTTTGTTCACTTATCAACTGGATTGCTATTAAAATTTGCATTTTTTTATTTTTGGGTTTAGTTGGGTTTCAAGAGATGGAAAGAAGATCATTTAAACTATGAGCACAGTTGTTTGGCATTATACAGAAATATAGTAAAAATAAAGTCTTAAAAAAAAAAAAGCCGGGCTTACCTCAATGTGAAAATTTCATTACCAGTCTATAAAGAGTGATGTGAATACCGTGTGATAATTACAATTCAACAAAACATTTTGGGTGTCCCATATATGATTTAAAACGAATAGGGGATGATTATTAATTTGTTTTTTTATATGTGTTATGTTGGGGAAATGGGAGCAGTTTTATAATGCCAAAGTGTGCTTCTTGCCTTCCTGCAGATTGAATGTTAATATGAGCCACCTTCTCCTTCTCAGCAGAGCAAGCAAATCTTGCTTAATCTAGAATGGAGTAGGTAAAAATTAACTGTTACCTGGGGAAATCTGCCTACACCAAGGGAAATCTGCCTGCTTGTTATCTTAGTGAAATCTCTTTCGGATTGTATCTGCATGCCACTGGAGAAACCCCAACCTCAACTGACCCGGCAACCTGCGATGCTGTCCATGAGCTGATTATTGAGGACCGACGAATATCCACAAAAAAGATAGCCGGGATACATGACATCTCACGGGAGTGTGTTGGGTTTGTTATCACCACTATCCTAGACATGCGCCAGCTTTCAGCGAAGTGGGGGCCGAAATGTTTGAACAGTGATCAGAAGAAGGAACGAGTTTTGGCCCATTTTGAAGCTGCACAGGACTTTTTGGCTAGGTTAGTGATTGAAGATGAAACCTGGCTCCACATCTATGATCCTGAAACCCAGGAACAGTCAAAGGAATGGCTCCACAGTGGGTCCCTGGGGCCGTAGAGGTTTCGAACCCAGAAAGGTCATGGCATCTGTTTTCTGGGACAAAGACGGTATTCTGTTGGTGAACTATCTACCTCAGGGCTCTAGTATCACCTGACAGTATTTTGCTAACCTCCTGGACCAGCTTAAGGAGGCAATTAAGACGTAAAGCGCCATGGAAAGTTGACCAAAGGGATCCTTTTTTTGCAGGACAATGCACCTGCGCACATGTCCAACGTTGTGGCTGCCAAATTGCCATGGAAAGCCGACCAAAGGAATCCTTTTTTTGCAGGACAATGCACCTGCGCACACGTCCAATGTTGTGGCTGCTGAATTAAACACCCTGGGTTTCCAATTGGTCCACCATCCCCCCTACTGACTTGACCTGGCCCTCTCGACTATTATCTGTTCCCGAATTTGAAGAAACACCTTAAGGGACAACATTTTGAGGACATTTCTGACATCAAAGATGCTGCTGAGAGCTGGTTTGGGGTACAACCAAAGGACTATTATTTGAATGGTCTAAAAAAGCTGCAACTATGCTGTACCAAATGCATCAGTCTCAGGGGGGAATATGTTGAATAAATGTGGTATATCCTAACTCTGGCTCTCTTCTTTCTGGGCAAACCCAGGAACTTCTCAGCACCCCCTCGTATAGAGTAGATTGTGGATCTAAAACATGGCTTCAAAGATTGGAGGTCCTTATAAGAGGGGAGATACAGAGTTGAAAAATCCTGGAATTATGTCTTAGACATCTACATTGAATTTGAACAGTTAAACGTCTTAAAAAAATATGCGAAATTTTAGGACTGATAGAGAATGCTATTTGTTTCAACTTAAATTAAAAACAGAACATAATGCAAGCTTTTTTATAAGGAGATGAGCAGCATCTGTTGCCTCAGAGAACATTCTTCTGTCAATAGGCCACTGTGAGATTTACCGTAAGCTTTTCATTTGACCTAAATTTGGCAATATGTTTCCATTCTCTCCTGCAACAGACAAGTAAAAAGTACAAAGTGTCCTAGCCATGGACCTTTACCACCAGGTTGTTTTGATTTCAAATCACAGATCAGAAAATATCATTAGCCCTGCATCTATCATGCAATGTTAGCCTGACAAATGCCAGTATGATAGATCATATGGGCCTGCCAGCTAATGATTGTACACACAAGCTATTGTTTTCTGGCTTCTGACATGAATTTATGGAGTAGTCTGGAATACTTTGCAACATATTGATTTTGTGGAGCAATGTTCACCTGGAGTTATTGCTACATTTGCCCAGTTTTGCCTTCACATTTGCATGTAATCTATATTTTGTCCTTTAAACAAGTCATAATAAATGCAAGTAATGAAAAGCATCTAATGTACTAAAATATTTTTCCCTAAAAACACCTGATTTCTGATTCCAAATGTTCCCAGTATTTTTAAGTTAACAAACATTCATTATTGGTGTGAACAACAGTACAAAATGCTTTTCCTTTGGCACTTCGGTGGTTTCTGTCAGTTTCTATCACCACACTCTTTATTGTTTAGTTGCTTGAAACTGGGAATCAGATCAAACTGTGGGTGTCAGATTGATTTGTTTCTGATCAGATGATAAAGAATAATGTAAAACATGTGCATAAAGTGACATTAACAAGCCATGCAAGTATATATATATATATAATGTTATATATATATTATATATATATAAATATATATAACATAATTTATGTTACCAGATTACTGATAATGCAAAAACTCTATAAACCTCCTGTTTTCTGCACAAATATGGGGTTTAAAGAAATAGTTTTGGGCACAGTTCAGGAATTGAAGTGAACGTCATTTCTGGAAGCATTTACTCCTGTCTTACGTGTAAGATAAAACACAAAAACATCACATGCCTTCAAAGGGCAGATTACTTCTGTTCAAATGGTTACATGCCTAGAATTTATACATGGGCATACCTGCAATGACTG
>NW_027318688.1:0-5424 GCF_032062135.1 Pyxicephalus adspersus
GGGCCTTTTTTGTTGACAAATGTCTTCTGATGGATTGTGCTATTTCATGTGCAATTTTTGAAGTTTTGAGCTCTTTTTGGAATGGTTGGTGCGGGATGTGTCTGGGTTGATTTCGGTTATACATTGCTTGGATGATTTTTTTGTGTTGGTCCTCCTGGTTTCTGGGTTTGTGCTACCTTACTGGGTACTTTGCAACAGGTGGAGTCTTATGGAGTTCAGTTGGCGGCTGAAAAGACTGAATCACCTCGGACTGTTTGGTGTTTTCTAGGGATTGTTTTGGATTCCTCTGCCATGGAGTCGGTTACCAGATGATAAGGTGGACAGTTTGCGTTTGGTAGTGCGCAGAGCCCACGGTTTGTGCAAAATTCGGTTGTGTGAATTGCAATCCCTCTTAGGGAAGTTGAATTTCGCATGCAATAATATGCCGATGAGGAGAGTGTTTAGTAGGCCTCTGGCGGGCAGCTACAGCGGGAGTGTGGTCTCTGGGGCATTTCATTCAGTTGACCAAAGAGTTGGGGGAGAACTTGGGAGTTTGCCTACAGCTTTTGGAATGTTATAATGGGAGAACGATGTGGTTGGAGGAGTCGGTGTCTAATGTGGCCTTGGACTTGTTCACGGATGCAGTAGGGGGTACAGGTTTATGGTGCTTATTGGGCTGGTCACTGGAGTGCGGAGAGGTAGCCTGACTCTTGAGTGGAAGCTTAGCTGTGCAAAAATTTGTTGTTGCTTGAGTTGTTCCCATTGGTGGTGGCTTTGGCGATCTGGGGGAGTGAGCTGGGTAATTGCAGGGTTTGTTTACATTGTGATAATTTGGGGGTTGTAGGGGAATTTATTAGCAATATGGCTACCGTCTTTTTCGCCGTCTAAGACGCTCCGGAATATAACACGCACCCAATTTTAAAGGAGGAAAATCTAGAAAAAAAAGATTCTGAAAGATTATTCCCCTTCTGATCACTCATGTGCCATTCATACCGGTATTCCCCTTCTGATCACTCATGTGCCATTCAAATTCCCTTTCTGATCACTCTGTGCCTTTCAAATTCCCTTTCTGATCACTCTGTGTCATTCAAAATTCCCTTCTGATCACTCTGTGTCAATCAACCCTTCTGATCACTCTGTGCCTTTCAAATTCCCTTTCTGATCACTCTGTGTCATTCAAAATTCCCTTCTGATCACTCTGTGTCATTCAAAATCCCCCTCTGATCACTCTGTGCTTTTTTTCCACTGTACGGCAGTTAGGACAGGGAACAGCAGGTGGCGCTGTGCCAGATTCTTTCGCTCTGCTTTACAGACAGGAGAAGACACAATGCTGGCAGAGGAGAGAAGAGACAGACGCTGCATGCAGCCAGAGACACGCGCAGGATCGGGTATCGGGTGAGTATATTATTTTAATTATTTTATAGCACATTTGTCGTATAGGACGCACTAACTTCCCCCCCCCAGTTTTGGGGAAGAAAACGTGCGCCTTATACAGCAAAAAATACGGTAATTTGCCTCCAGTGGTTCGATTACTTTGTCATGTGGTGTTGCTGTGTCTGAGCCATAACATTTATGTGAGGGCGGTGTATGTGCCTTGTCTAGATAATAATGTGGCTGATTTTCTTTCTTGTTCCCAGTGGGCAAGGTTCCGGGAGCTGGTTCCAGAGGCGGATCGTCACAGGATTCCTTGCTCGCCAGGTCTGTGGACAATTGTCTAGGGCAGGGGTGTCAAACTCTAGCCCGAGGGCAAAATCTGGCCCTCGTGGTCCTTTTTTATCGCCCCCTAAAGAATACCGAAAATGAACTACATCTGGCTGCTGCCCGCGTTACCACCTCACATCATCATTTTTAATACATGCAATACAAAAAGACATTATTCCTGTACACCCATCATGTGACACAATGCCTAGGCAATGATCACATGGTGCCTGACTACCAAGGGCATTGTGTTTGTTTCAATACATTAGAGACTGCATAGTGTAATATTTAGTGTCAGACAAACTTGTGATATGAGAGGATGAACAACACACAGCCTGTATAGATAGATAGATAGAAAGTAGTCTTTTCAACCCTAAAGTGTGTGTAGAGGGTTTTTTTTTGTTAGTTATGGATGAAGTAGTAAACTTCCTCAACATTTTCAATAAATTTCATGTTTGGCCCCCGACTTGGTCTAAATTTTAACTTTTGTCCCTCTGTGTATTTGAGTTTGACACCCCTGGTCTAGGGTATTTGGCAGGCGTGATTCAGCGGTCCGTGGTGGAAGGAATGTGGAAGGGAGCGGGGCTGGATGTGCAGGGTCTGCTTATGTTGTTGTTGTTTTTAGCAGTTATTTTTGTAGAGGGGTTTCAGGTCATGTGATATCTAAAAAAAATTCTGCGTTGACATTTTTGTTTCAGTTGTGGGGGAGGGTTGTTGATCATAGTAAACATTTTTTGGTTCGACAGGCCTTAAAGGGGTAGAGGGGCAGTGTGGGGAAGGATACTCAGAGGCCTGTTTCCTTTGACATGCTGTTGGATTTACTGTCTTCTTTGGGAGAGGTCTGTGTGGATTCTTTTGAGGTGGTCTTGTTTCAGGAAGTTTTTACGGTCACCTTTTTTGCATCCTTGTGGGTGGGGGAAGTAATGAGTCCGAGCAGAGCCAGGCTTGTCGGCTTGTTTCGGAAGGACGTGGGTGTGCAGGATCATAGGGAGAGGATTAAGATACGGAGGTCTAAAAAACTCCGGGGGTAGGGGTGCTTGTCTGATATTGGGTGCCTTGCCGGGGTCTGTGGCCTTCCCAGTGTGGGCGGTTCATCAATACTTGGGGGGGGGGGGCCTTTCTTCATGCATCGTGATGGGTCTCGGCTGGCTCGTTTTCAGTTTGGGGCAGTGTTAAAAAAAAAATGTGTGCGGACTACAGGTAGGAGGGCTGAGGAGTATTCCTTACATTCTTTTCAAATTAGTGCAGCTACTGAGGCAGCTCGCGAGGGTTGGACAAAGAGGCAATCAAGCGCATTGGTCGTCCAACAGTTACCGGTTGTACGTTCGGCCGCAGTTGCTGTAGGTGAGTGGTGATGTAGGAAGGTGTGTTTTCTGGGGGGTTACGGTATGTGTTGTTGTGGTAACTGTTGGGGATTGGGGGATTTTTTGTGTTTGAGGTTGTATGTTTTTTTCTTTATTTACATTACAGATTCAAAGGAATGCCTAATTTGGATTCTAGGGCATTCTTTTGTGTATTGAGGAGACCAGCGGGTGGAGGTGCGACAAAATGGGCGGCAGTTGGGTTTTCGGCCTTGTGAAGCCAGGAATACCTGGAATGCAGTGGAGCCGTGTGATTCCAGAAATCAACAGGTACGCCCGTTTAGATCCTCTGCCTGACATTCTATTAATCCATGCTGGGGGTAATGATGTGGGATCTAGGTCCTTGCGTGAATTACTTAAGGATATTAAACTAGATTTTCTGAGATTAAGGTCCGGATTTCCTGACACTGTCCTGCTATGGTCTGAGATGGTGGCACGGTTGACGTGGAGGCGTGCATGGTCTGTGGACTGTTTGAACAGAGCATTATTAGGACAATGAGTAAATTTGTGGTGCAGATTGGTGAGTTGGCAGTGTGTCATAGTGATTTGGAAGGGGGACCCTATCTGTCGGGCGGGGGCATTTAAATGTAGTGGGGACAAACCTTTGGGTTTTGAGTTTGCAGCAAGGTTTACAGCGTGGTGTTAAGGTGTGGAGGTGCACCCCACACTTTAACAGGTGTCATGCTTGCGGCGGGGTGGTGGTTTTTGGAGGTGCATGATAGTGGGGTTCTTGAACACTGGGTTGTAGTGAGACCCGGTGGGATTAGTGGGATACTTATGTGTTGTCCCTAAGCCGGTGTGCTAGCCGCTGGGGGCCTAATTGTAGTGTGCAGGAATATCCAGGTGACAGTTAGGGATGCAGTGGTACTGTCATGGACCGTCAAAAAACTTGATTTTTTTAATGTATTTGTTATTTGTTATATTGTGTTTACTGTTGTGGATTTAATAGAGAAAAAGTTTTATTAATATTTTATATTTTGTCAATAATAGGCTGCTATGGCCAGGTATATCCAAGACAGGTCTCTGTATTTTAAAAAAGGGTCGATGGGTAACGAGACGTTCTGGGGGCTCGGCTGGCAGAGGTAAGATGGCTTTATTATCCCCCTTTACACTTGTCTTTAACTGTGATAACATTTAGCATGCAAACCGGAGCCTGTTAAGTCTGAGGTGCACTTGGGTTTTTGCAATAGCTGTCTGCCTTGGTCTGCCTTGCTGGGACCTTTCCTGGGAAAATTGGCAATTGTTTTGACTGTTTTACGTCTCTTCAGATTGATGTGCAGCACAATTGCTTTTGCCTGACTTCTGATTGACTTGACTCTGACTGCTGATGATGTCTTTCTCTTTTGATTTTTTACACACTGCTTCTACATTTTGATTTAGTATTTGTTAAGTAAATATTGACACAGTGTAATATGTCATGTATTGTTCATCTGAGGTTGTATTTATCTAATTTTAAGACCTGTTAACGACAATGCTTTTTTATGTTCTGGTACACAAAACCTTATAATTGAAAGAGGGTGCACTTTCTTTTTTTCCTGACTTTATATATTGCCTGATGTTGTATTTTAAGCCAATACCCAAGATCCATTCTTCCAAGTGGTGGTTAGTCACTAAACATTAAGGTTTTTAAACATTAAGGTCTTATGATGAAAAAGTTGATACAAATCAACTCTGTAACTGTAGATTTGCCCTTTTTGTTTCTATTTATACCTTAGAGACCTATTTTGGACATATGCACCTATAGACTTCAAGAAATAGACTGATCTCCAGACAGACTGATAATTACACAAATACCATACATATAGGTTAACTATCTTATCTATCAGAAGATTTGGAAATCTGTCCTGCCATTTCTGTGTTTTATACATGTCCACCAAACCTAAAGAATAGAAGCGTATCCCTTGTCCAAAGTGAATGTTGGCATCTGGGATGGCAATCCAACTGGTATGAATGCTAATTGTAGAAGGGATGTCCTGTATGCACTTCTGGTTATGTCTTGGTGTGCTCCTGATGAGATGGCAAATGGTTACCTAGAAAAACTCCTTCCACATCCGAACCAGTGCATCAGTGAACTCCTAGACAGTTTGTGGCCATAAAATCGATGTGAATTAAATCTGCATTATGTTTTTTTTTACCCTATTATTTAAAAGGGAAAAAATTGAGTTGGTTAGTATGGGTCACTGGCTCCAATCAAATCATTTGTGCATTATTGTGTCTTCATGTAAATTGTGTAACAAATTATTTAGTATTAAACTGCAGGGAAAGAGTTTGTTACACACTTTACATAAGGACACAGCAACATCTACTGGGAGTTTTTTCTTACTGTAATTTTCAGGTCACGAAAATCTCTAGTTATACATATACTTGTGTGTGTGGTGTATATAGA
>NW_027318689.1:0-5422 GCF_032062135.1 Pyxicephalus adspersus
GAAAGGGTCATGAACAGCAGAAGTTACTCTCACAACAGGTTTTCTGTAATGATCCTGCTGGAAATTCTTGTGAATGTTTTTGAGCTGCCTTTTCCAGTCTGAAATAATTCCAGGTGTCTGACATAAAAAAGAGGTATCATTAAATCCTCACTAAGGCACCTTCTTTGCTTTCATTTGTCTCTTTACAAGGAGAGTTGGCAGAATTATGAAAGCTTTAACTATTGCACTGGGAAAATTGCAGGTAAAGAAAGGAGCAAGATCATTTGTGCAGGTGTTAAGATTAATTAATATTTAAATTAGTTCTACAACTCAAGCGGATAGGAGTTTAGCTAATCTAGTATTTCTGCTACTGTGATGGCATTATAAATGATAGGATAAAAAATATTTTGTTACCTTACAGCATTTTTATATATTGATTTGGAAAGTATATGGTTAAGGTGGAAAGAGCAATGATAGAGCAGCCAGTAAGAAAAAGCTAATTACAGTTTTCTGAGCAGTTAGAATAATTAAAGACGGAGTTCATAAGTCTAGGTTAAACTTTCCTATGAAATATACTCTCTGGCGACTTTATTAGGTACACCTGTACAAATATAAAAAAGCCAATCAATGGCAGCAACTCAATGCATTTAGGCATGTAGGCATTGTCAAGGTGACCTTCTAAAGTTCAAATCAGCATCAGAAAGTAGAAGAAAGGGGATTTATTTGACTATGGTTGTTGGTGCCAAGTGGGCTGGTCAGAGTATTTCAGAAACTGCTGATCTGCTGGGAATTATCTTTAGGGTTTACGGTTTACAGGGAATTGCCCAAAAAAGGGAACATTTCCAGTGAGTGAAAAAATGCATTATTGATGACAATGGGCAGACTAGTTTGAGCTAATAAAAAAGACAACAAATAACCACTCTTTACAACTTAGGTTTGCAGAAGTGCATCTCTCAATCCACAACCTGTTGAACCTTGAAGCAACAGCAGCAGTAGACCAAATAAAGTCCCATTCCTGTCTATAGGCACCTGAGGCTACAATTTGCACAGGCTTACCAATATTAGATGGGGTAAGATTGGAATAGGATGGTCTTTTGCTTTGGTATTTGGATGGTAGGGTCAGAGTTTTGTGTTAACAATATGAAAGCATAATTCAGTGGTCCAAGCTAATGGTGTATGGGGCTCTGTTAGTATCAAGTGAACGTTGTTTAAATACTACAGCCTACCTTTGTATTATCCCTAAATGTGGCAGCAGGATAACACACCATGTTACAGAGCCCAAATCATCTTAAACTTAAAAATAACAATGAGTTCACTGTACTCAAATATAGTCACCAGGTTTTAAACTAACAATTCTGTAGTAGAACAGGCGATTTGTATCATAGAATTGAATTCAACAAATCTGCGGTAACTGTGTGATGTCAGTTTGGACCATAATTCCTGTACCTTGTTCAATCTATGCCATGGAGAATTATCACAGTTCTAAAGGCAAAAGGGGGTCCAACCCAACACTAACAAGTTGTATCTAAAAATGTGGCCAGTGGGTGTGTAATATTATTTTCCTTTAAAATCCTTCAGAGTAATTTCTTTCCATGACTTGATGATGAGGCTGAGGGTTACAAATTGCACCTTTAGTGTCACCTTGGAATTTACATGCAGAGATTGCTGCTGATGTATATATACATACATATACATACACACACACTTTATTGAACAATACTGTCATAATGCAAGTGTTTTGCCACATTGATTGTCTTTTTCAGCCATGCTGCAAGCATTACATTGAGTTTACAGTTAGTATCTGCCTACCGCCCACAGAGTAAAGCATGTTAAATATGAATGGTGAACATATGGTCACCACTAAACACATTGGAAAAAGTTTTTATATAGCAATTTTTACAGCAGTTAACATAGTATGGTTTTAAGCTGTTGGATGCCACTAATACATAACACAACAATGTGATCGCATTAATGATCAGCATCCCATGATGTCACTGGCACAATAGTCGTTAATCTTTGGAAGAAGTAACAATATGGCTAAGATAATTGTGCTACTAGGACAAATGTTGGGAATGAGTGACCGCACTGCACATATGTTTGATGACAGCAGGATAGAAATGATGTAAATAGGTTCTTCTCAGTAAAAGCTTGTCATATTTCCAGGTTATAATAGGATTATGTGATGTAACATTTTTGGATCAGAGCATGCATAGTGCAATCCTTCTTTAAATAATGACGCCCTCCTTTCGATAAAAACATTGAAATACAGACACAAAATGTATTAAAAGAGACAGGAAAGGGGAGAGTGATCACATCAGCTACCTCCATGTTTTCTTTCATCCAGGATCATTTCTCCAGCACTTGATTAGATTTATTGATTGAATTTCGACTCATTGACAGCAACCCCGCAAATTCCCCTAATCCTCCAAAGCCACAGTCATTTTTTTCCTATGTCAGGTTAGTAGGATGCACAAATAATGACAGAAATATTATTACTTGTCTATGGTTTGATATTTTCCAAATGCATGCATTCTATACCTTGAAATTAATATTAAGTGAAGTGTCTTTATTTACACATTAAATGAATACTCCAATCAGACATGAAAATTAAATATTGAAGTTCAATCATAGGACAAAACAGTTTGCTGAGTAGTCCTAGGGATCTGATTCAGACAGTTTTCTTGCTATGCATAGTAACGCAAAGCAAAGTGCTCTACGGTGCCATTATTGCAGAGGTATCAGTGTTTTATCAGAACCACAGTGTTCCGCCTCAGCCGTGGTCCCAACTGCTCCAATTAGTGCTTCTTTGCATTGCAGACAGATCATTGTTGGTCTGAGGGGCTGACAAGATACTGTACATAACCTCCTAAAATCCAGAAGCTGTGGTAATGACCACTTTTGATGCTGAGCATTGGTTATTGAAAAAAGATCAAATCTAATATATGAAAAAAAGACAGACCAGGGTCAGTAAGGCTATATCCAGACTGGTGGTGACGTTGTGATGCATTTACCACTTTTTCATGCCAGTGAAACACTACCTCAGGGAAGATCTTGCAAGTAGAATTTACCTGTAGCAGCCCAATAATAAATGGGGTGACATTGAGCAGCTCAGGTCTCTCCAGATAGGTTCGATAGGGTTCAGGTCAAGGGTCTGGTCAGGACATTCACATAGTTGTCCATAAGCCACCTCTGTGTTGTCTTGAGTTGCTGTGTGCTTTGGATCATTGTCATGTTGGAAGGTGGACCTTTGGCCCAGTCTGAGGTCCTGAGAACAGGTTTTCATTCAGTGTGTTTCTGTACTTTGCTCTTTTCAGTTTTCCCAACCCTGACCAGTGTCCCAGTTCCTAGTGCTGATACCCCCCTCCCCCAAGGCATGATGGTGCCACCTCTATGCTTCACTATTGGCATGGTATAAGGCAGGTGATGAGTAATAGCTGATTTCCTCCAGACATAACATTTAAAATTGAGGCCAAGACACTTCAATCTTGGTTTCATTAGATCAGGGAATCTTATTCTGCACAGTTCTTTAGGTGCCTTTTTGAAAACTCCAAGCATGTTTCATATGTTTTTTTTGTACTAAAGGGAAGTTTATTCTAGCTACTCTCCTATAAATCCCAGATCGGTGGAGGGCTGCAGTTATGGTTGTCCCTCTGAAATTTAGTCCCATTTCCACACAGGATCCCTGGAGCGCAATCAGATTCCATTCATTCCTTTGGGTTCTTGGTCACCTCTCTTACTTTGGCAATTCTCCCTCGATTGCTCAGTTTGACCAGAGTCCTTTTTGTGCCTAACTTTGGAGGTCACTGTGCTCTTGGGAACCTTTAAACCTGCAGATTTTTTGCAGCCTTCCTCAGATCTGTGTTTTGCAAAAATCCTGTCTTTGAGATCTGCAGCCTATTCCTTTGACCTCATGGCTTGGTTTTTGCTATGATATGTATTGTCAGCTATGAGACCTATTATGGAGAGGTTTGTGAATTTCCAAATTATGTCCAGTCAATTTAATTTGCCACAGGTGACTCCACCCAAAGTGCAGAAAAATCCCTGTAGTGATCAACAGAAATGGGAGGCATATGACCTAAATATCAAGTGTGGTTGGAAAGGGTCTGAATGCTTTTTATTAAATGCACTGCATTGTCTAAAATTCTGTTTTTACTTCATGTAGGTAGGAAGCATAAATTAGTGACATAAAATGACTTCAGGACTACGGAAGATAGGCTATCATGGTTGAAAGTGGGTGATCCAACAAACCTGGGATAGATTTCTTAAAAATCATTTTCTATTGGACGGCAATTGTTTTCAATCCTGGACCAGACCCATTCCAGGTTTGCTGGATCAGCCAGAATCTCCCATGACTAACTTTCCAGTCTTGGAGAGCTTTGCTTAATTAGGCCCATTGTGTGTGGCCTTAACATAAATTAACATAATGTACCCTTAACATAAATTCTGATCAGTCAACTGAACCCAAAAAAAATAAAAATAAAAAAAGATTTTTAACATTGAGGAGGATTGCCTTTAACATTATTGTTCTTATTTGTTCTTATTGTACTTCACTGTTACTCATGTTTATTCCATATCGAGGGAAAGAATACAAATGCCATGCTTCCTAATGACCGCCAATGATCTTGAAACACATAAGATCTAGAAAATATATAATTTTGGAACGATTACATCGTTGGTTGGTTTCTTTTCTGTTATTTTCGATATTTTATTAGGCTTAGTGCCCTGTGCTCCCTCCCTCGGGATAAAGGAGATTTCCAGCATTGGGTAGGACCTTATCGAGGACTTCTTCAGCGCGATTGAGGGATCTGTGAAATTGAAGGTGAGTGTGATTTGTTTTGGTTTTCATTTTGAATTTATTTCCACTTAAGAACTGGTATTCTGCATTATAATTACAGTGAATTTTGTTGGGTTTATATTCTACAAAGTTACAAATGCAGTCTTGATTTATTTACTTGCTTAATTGCTTAAGGTATATACGTGTTCATGCACACTTCCAGTCCACTTGTCGTTTAGATTTTAATTGATTGTTACTACAACGTCTTAGTGTGCATGTCTTTTTTAGGATTTGTGAGTTTTGAGAGACTGCAGACTATATTTGTATGCACCTCTTTCAGAAAATCAGTTCTCAGTTCTATACATTCCAGAGTGAAGTCCACAAATCTCCAGGGAGATGTACCATTAACTGTGAAGTCAGAACATTTAAATAAACTCTAGGCACTAAAACTTTGTTTGGTAAGTTGTATAAGGTAATATAAAACCAAGTGACAGTGAAGTTATGCATGTGTGGGAGTTGTTTCTGATCATTTCATATATACATATTTAAAAGTACATTGTGTTAAAGGAAGATGTAGAGGCCATTAAAGGTACACTATAACATAAAATGCATTTGTTCACATTATATCAATATTAAATTGTGCTTTCTTAAATAAAACCTAAAAAGCTG
>NW_027318690.1:0-5412 GCF_032062135.1 Pyxicephalus adspersus
CTCACATTTTTTGCAATCTTTTTGTTCAACCCACTGAATTACAGCTCACAGACTGCAGTTCAACTGCATCTGAGTTGTTTCATGTTGCATCAAAAATAAAATTGTGGTAATGTACAGAACCAAAATTAAAAAAAAAGTTGTCTCTGTCGAAAAATTTATTGACCATATCATAAATGATTGTTTCCTTACACAGTGGGCTGTTTTGCTTATCTTAGAAGCAGGCAGTACACCATATACTCTATTTCACTGCTGCTGTATGACAAATAATGAATCAAATCAACAGGAACATCCAAATATTAAAGTCAATAGAAAAACTAAAGTAAATATAAATGATAAATAAAATCTGACTGGTACTGACAGCAACCCCACATACAATACTGAGAAGTTAAGCCAAAAGTTCAAAACAAAATTGATTTCTGCAAAAGACAAAAACAATCAGCCAGTACACTGGAATTCCAATTTAGGAAATGTTTTGTAAGAAAGTATTTCACTTAAAACAAAATAAACATTGGAGAAAAATATACAACATAGATATTACTGTTTGAATGGTTGAACTTGGGGGGATAGGAGAAGTAGTTAGGAAATTAATCATCCAAACAGGAATCTATTAAGAATTGGGACACTCTCCAATGGTATTTGATTACACTATCTATCCAACTTTGATGGGGGATGCCTACTCTTCTAATAATAGAGTATAAGTGGGAACACAGGGGAAAAACAGCATTGGTGGCCTTATAATGTTGTACTGCATTAAGTAGTACAAAGCTAATGCTGTAGAGTTCTAATGAAATCTAATCAATATTGAGTGGTACATAATGGTAATCCAGGTAAACAATAAATAAGGGAGAGGTGAATTTATTACCTGATCATTCTAAAATCCAACTGTGTATTGCCAGCTTAATAACAGATAGCATAAACTGTAATCTGCTACTTGGTAGATATTGAACTAGTCAACATCAGTCAACCAATCTGCTGCCTGGTAGGTAGCAAGATATTCACACCTTATTTTCCTCTACACCATGGCCAGTGATCAGGAAATGTCAATGGAGTCAGAAAAGGCTAGTCCAGATGGACCAATAAGTTAGAAAATAAAAAACAAACAACTACAGACATGGCCAAAAATTTTGTCACTCTTGAACTTATGTCAGAAAATGCACCACTTCTCCCAGAAAATTGTTGCAATTAAAAATGTTTTGGTATTGTTCTGTTATTTCTTTTGTTGGCACTGGAAAAACACAAGACAACAGAAAAAAATCTGAGACATTCCACACAAAACATCAAAAATAGCTTGTACAAAAATATTGTCACCCTCAATTTAATAATAAATATAAATTAGATTTTATTAGAACTCTACAGTATTAGCTTTGTGTACCATACGCACTGTGAGTCTGTGCCAAGATAGTGAGAGATAGGAGCAAAAAATGCAACACTTGTTGGCTTAAGAGGTAATGTATTGTACTTATTTTTTGTAAATGTCTTTAGGCAAATTATAAAATCCTTTTTGATGTTCACCTAACAGTGGATGGTACACAGTAATGCAGAGAACAGGACTAAATTGAATTTATTATTATGAGTTGAAGTATGTCCTTAACATTCCCAGGTTTATTATGATGCCGAGCATCATTTGGTGTTGGAAGACAGAGCATATACTGTGGCCAAAAAATATTGAAAGGGGCAGAATTGGTGAGGAGGTAAGTACTGCCTAGTGTTGAGCTCTAATAAGGATGTCATTCAACACCAAGCAGTTTGATTAGTCAGGTACACAGACAGTTAATACAGAAAAAATCCATGCAAAAGATGCAATAGCACAAGCAAATTATAACACTCATGGTTCCTAAAGGTTAGAACAATATATAGACTGGACAAACTTTCTTGGGATTAGGCTACATGGTTTTCAAACTTCAACTCTTGCCTCCTTATATCATTGATAATATATATAGCCTGACTATTCTGTCCAAAAAAAAGCCAATTCAGTATTCCTTTTGCTGGCTAACATGGTATTGTTGGTAATCATTTTGTAGCAGTCCACTCCACACTTCTCCAGTTCTGAGTGTGTAACTCAATACAAGATACATAGATACAATTTCCAACAAATACATTTTAAAGGAAGACCATTTGTTATATTTAAAGGGAAAATCAGGACTTAATATTTTCCACAATATTTTTAAATGCAAAGTGTAAGTGTGTGATCTGGGATTTGTCTCTTTCAGTCCCTGGACAGGGAGACTGGATATGGAGAAGAGAAAGCAGAATATAGAGATATTCTGGCCATGTGCTAACAAGAATACAGATATGAAGGGAAAGTAGAGTATTGAAGAAATTAGCTAATCACTATTCTTCCTCAACCTTCACAGGTGTGTGTATTGTGTATATCAGAAAAAATGTGCCTAATGATTTTGGCTATCCCACTGAGGACATCTAGTGAAAGATAAATCCCAGTACTGCTGAGTAAATCTCTGAAACGTAAAATAAGAGAGAGCTACATTTTTTTTCTAAATCAGCACAATATTATCAAACACAGATAATAAGCCAAAGTACTACACAATGAACATGGGCAGAATGAGGGGTCAGCACTGACTGCCTGCATATTTCAGGTTTCCATCAGAGGTAAGTAATTACCTAACTGAAACATATAATTGGACAATTTCTAAAATACAACAAAGAGCAGTTTTTTACAGCCTTTAAAAGGGCATGAGTGCACATCTTTTAACTAAAAGGATTTTCAAGTTCTTTTTCTGATGAACTTAAGAAATGTTGTGTTGTCTAACACAGGAACTGAATTAAACAGATGTTGAACATATTTCTAAAAGATCAAAATAAATACTGAATTACTGCCAAAGATTAATAATGCAAAGTGGTGTAAAGAGTCCAAAATGTATCTAATTTTCCTTTGGAGTCCAGGTAATTTTATTCCTCCTTAAAGGAATGTTTGAAGTTGAAGTATTTCACCACAGCATTTAAGGCTCCCAGACATTTACAGAGAAGCCCGTAGAAAAACAAGATAAGTGTGGGGCCTACATGACAGGGTGTGAAGAAAAGACAAGAGGAGGAAATATTTAAGTAGAAGGAGGGGTCAAGGAGGGGTCAGTCTTGGATAGAAGGTAAGGGTGGAATAAAGGGGAAGGACGGTGTTAAAAGGGGGTAGGCGGGAAGGTTTGAAAGCAGTTTGGTGAGGAAAATTTCCTGCCCACCCATTTCTAAGGCTAAGCGGTAGAGTGGAAAAGGAGTTGGAGGGAGCAGGGAGGTTGGGGTCTTGGAAGGCAAGGGCCCAGATGGTAATTTTTGGAAGCAGGGTAACCAATTTTGGTGTTTTGGTAATTAACTGCTACAATCCCTAAGGTGGTGCTAGGCAGCTTGTGATCTGGTGGCTTGGAATTGAGAATCTGGTTTTGGTTGTGGACCTTGCCTACAAAGACCTGCAGTCCTGGTGATTTTGAAACAGGTATGCTTGTTCTTTACAAAGAGTGAAGTAGTGTTGTATAATTTGGGTAAAATGTTGAAGTGTTTATGTTTATGTGTTATGTATTTATAATAATAAATGTTTACAGCAGGGGTCGGCAAACTTTTATGGCCACTAAGCCATTTTTGGGATGGGTGGGAGTACACTAGGCCGGACTCTGAGCCCCACCCTATTGGCTCTGCCCACCACCAGGGAACACCCCCTGAAGTGAAATCCCTCTCCTCCGTATGCATTGCGGAAGAAAGGGATATACCTTCAGGTAGCCTTGCCTGCGGTGCTGCTGCGGTGGAATATCAACGCTAGCACAGTAAATAGAGGAGCAACAGCAAGAAGGTGGCTCCAGCTCTGGTAGTTCCTAATGCCCCCTGGCAGATCCGGCCATTAGGGGGGGCGTTAGGCCAGAACGAACTACCGGTTAGGCCGTATCTGGCCTAAAGGCTGGAATTTGCTGACCCTTGGTTTACAGTAAATGTTATGTTATTTTGTAAATTCTTATTAAAGATGTTTGTTTAAGTAAACAGCTGCTTACCAGCTATTTTAGACCCAGAGAAAGTTTCAGTGTGTGATTTATTGAGGTAAAGTTGAGGGGGAGTGGGGCTAGCAAGCAGTTACAGGGGAAAGGTATGGATGGGGGCAACATTTGAGCTACCCTGGTCATGTCAACTGTGAGGCAGAGTTTCAGGCTCATGTCAAAGAGTGCTTTCTGTAATTTTACCAAGACATCTCATTTATTCCATGTAATCTTCAATCACAGAACAATATTACCAACGCATTGAGTGTCCCTGCTTGGTAGAGCTGCCCACTCTGTCTCCCATGTTTTCAGGAATACAAATATAAATGGGAAATCTAAAATGTGGCCGTCACCAAAACTAAAGCGAGACTAAATCTTGAAAGGGTTAGGGATATCTGCCTAAGAAGGATTTCCTTACACTTTCCATTACATCTGTAGGACAAGAAGAGAAAGAAAATATCCCCCAACTACCAATTCTCCTTTTCTAAGTCTGAATTTTGTTGTGGCTAATACCAACAAATATAACAACAAAGATTCAGGTGCTTCAATGGCAAATATGTTAAATATACATATATTTTTTTAAATAAAAGCATAACTGCATTTATTTAATTTTTTTAATCTACCTGGCTTTCAGCTTTAATTTTTACCTTTTAAGTTTTTTTTTTAACTGGCTATCATTTGTTTGTATATAAATTATTAAATCATAATCCATTTTTATTTTGATTCTCTTGAGGTACTATTTTCAAGAAATGGACAGTGCTTTTTCAAAACATATATTTTTTTAAAACGTGCACTTCTTTATTTTAGACTGGAGTCATTTTCTCTTCTGATACTGCCAACAATTGCTAATGCCAATTCCAATGTCCTTTTTTTTTTTTTTAACAAAATCCATGATTAATAATTAGGCTTCACACCAGCAGCTACTTAAAAATCCTTTATCTTAATAAGGCTACCTATTTTCTTACAATTCAAATATCTAATTGACTATCATGGTGAAGGCACAGTTACTGATAATTGCTATAATATATCTCTCCCAGGTAGGAAAGTACTTAGCATCAATTCACCAATTGAACAAATAATTAATTAATCTGAAATTGGCCCATATCCTAGTTACTGTGTCACATACAAGTGGCAAATATAATTACTTTGTGATATTTTCTGTTGAGATGGTGATGTCATTATCTATAATGAGCTAATCAAGTCTCAACTGCTGTTTCATTTGTAATATGACCCTATAGAATTGTTTCATTAAACTCATGGCTTGCTTTCTGCATATCAATTACCATTTCAGGCTATGCTTATATAAAGCTGTTCGGTTCTGAAAATGGTTTTCTGACGCGAAATGCTTTCAGCTGTTTGTTCGGTGCTGTTCTTTATTCTCTTACAAACCTGCTACAGATTCCAATTGAAGACTAAAGTATTAAAGAGAATAGAGTGAAAG
>NW_027318691.1:0-5410 GCF_032062135.1 Pyxicephalus adspersus
GTATGTGACACATTCATGAGATTTCCGAAGTAAGGGAAAAAACACTTAGTTCTTATGACTACTGTAAAAGTTTAAACTTCTCATTACTTTACAAACTTCTAATTACGTTTACAATGGTCCTCAAGACCAACAGAATGGACGAACCTCCTCATCTGGGCATGGAGAGATATAGTAAATCAAATCTATTGCCACGCTCACTTTTCCTTCTCTTCTATACAAGACACTCACTGCAGATAATGTACAAACGTCTGCACTGATACATGTTATCATTTTTAGTAAATTTAGTCTTTTTTAGCATTGTATAGTGTTATATAGTATCTATCCAACTCTGCAATCAATGTATAGTTTCACCTAGAATATACTAGTGCATCCAAAAATCAACAGAAACAAGAAACTTCAAGGCCTACACATTAACATTCATTAAGTCATAGTCTATTGAGAAGCTTGCTAATGGAAGTCCTCGTAGTAAGCAAAAATTAAAGATTCAGTTGCAGTGTGATAGCCCAAATAGTGAAGAATGAGTATTATACATATGCACAGTTGTAAAAGGCTCATTCCACTAAAGTCAAGGGACATAGCTGCTGAATAAATTACCATGAAAATGAAAAAATATTTTTGAAGTACTCTGACATATTTATTTGTAACATTTAAGACATTAATTATGGCAGAAAACATGCACAACATTTTTGTAAAATACAAATTGGCAAGGACATTTTTACATTTATTTTTAAACAGTTGTTATGGTTCACATTTACTTTTAAAATACAAAACTGTTTTCCTCCATAATCAGATCATATAATCATAATCATGATCATAAGTCAATATTAATAATGAACATATTTGTACAACTAATGATTCATACAATCCAGCCATAATAGCAGGGAACATTTTAGAAAAAATAAAACAAAATTGGGGGCACCACATTTCAGCTCCCTGCACCTTTGCCATTTAGTCACTTGAGGCCTTGGAAAGGATACATACACATCTTATATTCAAAGAAAAGATAATGCCCTTTGCTTGATCTTTTTTTGGTCCCCCATCCCCCTGCAATTTCTCCTAATAGATTTTATATTGCTGTTTTCTCCTGAGTTCCTCTATCTACTCTAGCATTGGTGAGTAGTAACTCCTTACAAGAAAGCGGAAATCAACATTTGTTTGCTCTGTCTAGCCTTTTCTAATTGGTTGTTATAGGTCAGTGAAAATGCCTTTATAAAACATTAGCTCTTTGAAAGTGTGAAATGTATATAAAGCAACATGGAATCTACTGTACTCCAGAGGTTAAACTAGGAAAGTGAACAGCAGCACAAGTACCCAATCAGTTGTGCTTTAGTGCTGAATGAAAAAGATCAAAAAAGGAAAAGGTTTATGAGTGGATTGAACTGGAACTGGACATTGTTGATTTTCACATGATTGGTATATTTTAACTTGTTCTAAATAAAATAAGAAATAGTTTTTAGAACTACTGCAGTTGTTAATGCACCTTAAAAGTCCCATTGCTTGGTTCAATTTCACAGACTGAAAGCAATCCGAGTTCAGCAGCTGCTTCTCCTTCAATGTCCAGTCAAAGACTGGGGGGGTGTGGGGACCTGAAAACGTTAATCAACTGCAGTGGAGAAAAGTCAGATCACCAGTCTGGCTGTTCTGTTTGGTAGGAATGTGTAAATATCACAAATGCAAACAAACATGCAAAATCTTTGAAAGGCTTGTTTAATGCATTTCAGTTAGCCTTTTCCTATTTTTTATATCATAAAACGTTTGTTTTATGTCATTCCTGCTTTTCCAGGTTTGCCGAATCACCCAGCTTTACTGATGAAAGTGTATCCTCTCCAGCCTTGGAAAGTGCATGTGTTGATATACTATCTAGTTGGGAAGAAGGGTGGTGATACAGAATGGTTGGCCTTGGAGGAGATATATTCAATTCTGCTTGTTCCTTGGCAATTAGTCCTTAACTCTTCAGGCTTCATAGCTATTTATAAATAATAATTCATATCTAATAGGTAAAATTAACAAACAAAATTCAGGTAAAACTTTCAGATCCTTTGTAGCCAGATCAGTAGAAAAACACTGAATATTCATTCAGTTTACATTTTTCTATCTTTCAGGAAGTTAAGGAAAAAACAAAAAGTGAGATGCATCCTAAATATAAATATATATTTCTCTAGAATAATGTTTAATGAACATGAATTTCCTGATTTCAGTTTGGTACTAAATGATTTGTGCACCTAAATAGATGCAATTTGTGAAAATCTGAACTACATCTGTTTTGAAGCCTCTTTACTTCATAATTACAGAACATGCTGCACTTTTTATGCAATTGAGTCAAATTGTTAGTGCAAGTTCCTTCAGTTGAAGGAAATGTATTTTGCAAAAACAACTTGAAATTTTCAAATTGCATCAATTTACTGTTTGCAGGTCTTATACCTTCTTCTCAGTAATTGTCCTCTTAAAGTTGGCTATCTTGTTCTCTAACACACTTATTAGGAATTTTGCAAAAGCGAGTAGGTGAATAAACTTTTATGTTTTAGGTATGTTATTACTGTATTTATTCATGGAAGAAAAAACAAAATATGTGTATGAATACATGATTAGAAAGACAAAAAATTACCACAATTAGAAACATTATGATGTCACTGCTAATGGGAAAAGTTAGACTGCAATGCCTGGAAAAATTAAAATATGGGACCATATGGGACTAATACCCACCCAACCCACAATTAATAAATATGGGCCCCACAAATCCCCTGTATTTCTTCATGTAGAAGCATTTAACCTTTATTTAATTTGACCCCTAAAGCCAAAAAGGGTTGTCTACCCTTTTATGTAAAGTAAAAACATTGAGTTTAGGTCAGCTTTAAATTTTTAATTTCCTGTTAACAAGGTTTTGAGGATGCAAGGTGTATTTTTTGTGAACACAGTTTCAATTTCAAGCTGGAATTGTTTAGTGGGTTCCCTCCGTAGATCTAAGGTAGGCATCACTATGGGCCCGTCAGCTGTGCTGCAGTGCACATATGTTGGCAAGGAAACATTTAGATAGGAGGAAATGGTAAAGTGAGCAGAGAGAGGGCTTACTACTGCCTCTCCTTTGTTGTCCATTCACAGATTGGGGCAGAGAGGTGACTTAGCTGTTCTGCCTAACTGCAGCAGAGAAACATCATGTCTCTGAAAATTTAGTTCTGCTGTCCAGAAAGGCTCTGCAAAATTCAGGACTGAATAGACTGATACCTTAACAGATAAAATAGTTCCCATAAGTGTATTTTACATTTACATTACACTCTACGAACAGTCTCAACTTCTCTAATAAAATGAACCCAGCATCATATGTATTTCTTGATTTGTGTGTAAATAATGTGTAAATATAACACTTTTAGGTAATTATTTTCTCTCACAAAAATCACACTATTGTCTGATTATCTTATAATGCTTTCAACTGCTTTTATTTTTAGATAAATAAAAGCGGACAGACAAATCTTTGTTTAGCATCATCTACTTCCTGGACCAAGATGTTAGCTCAGTCAAACCATAGTGTCCGGGAAGGTTTTGACTGTGCTCCCCAATGTTTAACACAGATGTACCGGTATCCCCTGCTGTAGCTTCCCACCTTGTGACTTGCTACTAAAAAACTTTTTTATAGTCTGATCAGGTTGGGGGTTGGGAAAGATTTGGGGCTATTTAGGATTGCAGTTGACTGTAGTGATCCACCATAGGTTCCACTGTACTCCAAACCATTTACATTAAACTGCATTTATGGTTCCTATGCTAAAACCCCAGCTTAACTGCAACCACACTCAGCCCCATGAAACCACAAAGTGGCTGACAGCATAGTAGCATAGTAGTTGAAGAGGGGTGGCTGGGAGCAGCTATGTACAGTGACTTTTATCAATGTATCTCTAAGTCCAGTGCTGGATGGCAAAGTACGTTTTCAGACCATTTTTCTTTTAGTTATGTATGCTCGGACTAACCTAGAAGCAGGCTTAACAGTTAACTAAATACAGTCTAAGAGGGCTCATTTTAACCCTTGACTTGGGGGTACCCATTTAAAATGGTCATGTACCTAACCTTGATTAGTTATAATTACTGTTAAAGCAGAAACTACTCAATGATTTGCAAACTGAATTGTAAAAAAAAAAATAACTAATTATATGATAAAACATAAAATAAATGAAAAAAAACACCAACCTGGAATTATTATGTGCTCAACACTCCTAAAAATCTAACTAATTTTAATATGTTATTTAATGGGTAATGACATTATTTTTTATTTGATTTGAAAATGACCTTTTTTAAGCGTTTGCGTTTTTCTTGCACGTTGGTTGGTTGGTAGCACAGACAGAGCTACTTTAGCTTCATCAGAAGGACACTTCCAAGGAACATTTACAATAATTCAGGGTTATGATTCCGAATAAAATACAGAAAAATATATTCACTCAATACATATACTGCACTCATGATAACATTATGACAAAGACAACCCATTTGTGTTTGCATTTACTAAACAATGGATCCTCGTTTCATTCAGTTGTCACCATCTTTTTGTACCTTTAAAGACTTCCAAATTTAGATCTGGAACAGGTGAGGCTGCACTCAGTGGAGATCTAATGAGTATGTATCCACCAAATAGTGTTTATAAATTTACAATATCTAACTTATTGTATTTCATGGGGAAAGGTATTTCTTCCTAATAATCAACAGATGATCAGCATTACTTTATCCTACAATGTGTATCAGATCAAATACATATTAAATCTGCAGCATTAAAACAAAACATATCCCCCCCCCCTATTCAGTCATTCTATGTGTATTTGTTTCCTAAAATGTATCCTCCTTATAACATATCATATTATTTTGTTCTCTTGTTGATTTGAAAAAACTTTCCTAGCATGCCTGACACTACTGCCACTAAGTTCCACTGTTACTCCAAAGCTTTGGGGAACCTTCATAAAACCCAAAAGAAAAACAGAAGTCAAAAGACAATCCCCAGTATTGCCTGTGGTCTTGAGGGGTGGAAGACCTATTTACTATGGGTTAGTTTCTGCCACTTAATCTCACTGCCTCCCTCACCACCTGCTGCTGTTAATAGTAGATCCCGATTGCAGCTCTACTTTGCTCCACACCCTTCCATAATGTGCAATGAAGGGCATGGGACCACTGTGTGACTGCATACAAACTCTTTTTTGAGTGCTAATTTATGCATATAGTATACTTTTATTGTGAATTAAATTTATATGATACACAAAATATACACTTAATTTATTTATATTACATTTATATTATACTTAATTTCTTACGCTGTGTTGTGTCTTGCCTATTAATCAGGTCTTTTTTTCTGCACTCTGTGCTGTATATTCCCTATTCTTCATGGCCTCCTCTTGTACTCTGTGCTGCTCATTCCATATTCTGCATTTTTCTTTTT
>NW_027318692.1:0-5410 GCF_032062135.1 Pyxicephalus adspersus
ATTTAAAAACATTTAAAATCTTACAAGGTCTTTTGATAAAGCAGTAAATCTGACATTTACTAAAACATTCCCTTATGGAGAATCCACAACTGCCTTTGAAATTCATAGACCCGTCAGATACACTATTTTATAAATACATCCCTTAATTAAGCCAGTTTTTTATTTTAATGAATAGATCATGAAACCATAAAACAAAGTCATTATTAGATGAAGAAATCCAGAATGGCCATGGCAGAACCTCCGGCTTTTTGCACCACTGCTCGCCTTTATGATTTTAGAGTAATAATAACTTATTTTTCACGTGAACATAGTAAGCTCATAGCTCTTTCTAGTGCCTGACGGTAAAAATAGTGCCTATTACAGTGAATAACAATTTATGTAATTCACATTTTATGCTGCTACTTTCAGAAGCAATCATGTGTAGCAGCAGCTACAGCATCTGAGCTCACCATAAAAAAAAGCAGTCCCTCGTGGTATATTAAATAATTCTGACGTAATGTCTAAAAAAAAACACCTAATAAGCCTTTTAAAGAAATCTCAAGCTGCTTTGACTTAGCTTTGATAATGAAAACCAAATACACAATGCAAACGAAAAGATTAAATTCATGTATCAATAATTATAAACCACAACCGTTGCCAAACTGTGCAAAATTATACGTAACACATTGTACACCAAGCAAGGTCTAACATTTTCCTTTATTTACAAAGACAGAGTATTAAAACAGCATGTGTTCCCGATGCTTGTTCATTTCTGAATTCCTAGTGGCAACACGTGCTTTCCAATGCATTAAATCATAAGTGTTTATTAATATGCTAAATAGGTTACAGCAAATTGGCTCAAGTAGTTCCATCTCCCAAAGCCTCATACATAATCAGTTGAGCACACACTAACACAAAATTTTCATACAAAGTGATCCTTGTTTTTCTAGGATTTCATGGAGTTCTTTCAAGGAGAAAATGAAGGATATTTTGCATTGCTTTGCATTGCTTGCTCTTATTCTCTGTTTTTAATCTTTTTCTTTTTTTCATCATAGCTTCATTTAAATTAATTGGGTAAATTTTTGATCTGGTATATGCCTGCCATTAAAACCTTTTCTCTCTCTCTTTTTTTTTTTTTTTATGAAATTGTGTTCTTATTGAAGATTTTCCAAACAAAATGACAAAAACAAGCAGTTAACAGCACAACATTGTACAGAAAAAAACAATAAATAACAATAAAGTAAAATAACATAACTTAAAATAATTACCTGAGAATAACAGAATTGGGACTATACAATTGGAGACCCGAGGAGTGCTGGGGAGTTACCATTTCCACCCATGTTTAAAGTTTCATAGGTTACTTGAAACTATTAGAGAGAGCCTAAGGTTATCAATATTACCGTGCAGAATTATCTCGTACAATCTCTATGTATAGTATACATCCGGCCTTGAAAATATTTATTTGACATATGTGTCAGCTTAACATTAAAAAAAAGACAAGTATGATGAAGCAATAGAAGTTGACCCAACAAAGAAACCAAGGAAGAAGGGTAAGAAGGGGGAGAATGGGGAAGTGAGATGGTGATAATGGATCAGTTTATACAGATTCCCAATTGAAGGGGGCAGAGTAGCAGGATAGGAAGGGATTAGCGTGCATTCTGCCACTAAGATATGAGACACCAGTTTGCAAGGAAACCTTGGTAATGTCTTTATTTATCTGACCTAGAAGATAGGTGAAAGGATCCAAAGATACCTGCTGTTGAACCACATCTGAGAGTAATTTATTAACTCAAGACCAATACTCCTGAAGGGGGAAGCAGAACCAGAAAATATGCTCCAGGGTGGCCCGGGGAGCCCCACATTGCCAGCAAGTGGGGTCAGCACTAGTGTTGGTTTAGCTGTGACCACAAAGTTCCCACGGTCCAGGAATCCCACAATGACATTATGATTCATAATGTCATTGTCGGATAACTTGTAAAAAATAAAAAAGAACAAGTTTAAAATAAAAAACACATACGAAATAAATAATTTAAGAAAAAATTTTATTTTTTTAAAAACTTTTTTACCTGAATTTTTGCTGTCGAATCCCGTGTTTTTCGGGTCGGGTCTACCCGAATTCGAACAGCCATATTCGGGTCGAATATAGGGACAATCAGAATTCGAACATCAACACTAGTCAGCACCAAGTAATAGCCGATGGAGCACATCCGGAGTGTGATACCATCTGAAAATAATTTTGTACAAGTTTTCCTTATAAAGTGTACAGATAGAACTGTTACGTGCCGCCTCCCAGATCTTTAGGTACTATTCCGAATCTAGTGTCTGGCCCAACACCTCTTCCCACTTGTGCATGTAATTGAATTTGTCTGAGGTTCCATGAACCGAGTTATGTAGAACGCGATATATAGAAGGAATAACCCCCCTAGAGTAAGGGCCTCTGCACACAGCCTCTCAAAAGGAGTCATGCTCTGGAATCTGGTCATGGGTTGGAGGGACAGAATAAAATGCCTCATTTGTAGAGATGCATAAAAGGATGTATGTGGAAGTTCAACTTTGTCACAGAGTTCAGTGAAGGAGAGTAGCCTCTTCTCCACTGGGTGTATTAATTGGAAAATGCTTCTTTCCCTCCAGGGTCCCGACAAGACCCATGAAAGACTTACTGGGATCTGTGGGGTGTGGATGATAGATGTCAGCCCCAAACCTCTGACAACAGAGAGACTAGAGCTCCTAGAACAATGGTGGAAAATTGTGGGAGAATAGCTGATTATAGGTGGAAGTAATCTGGGCCCCCAGGTATTGAAGAGAAAGTTCCCTCTACATAAGAGAATACAAAAGCTGTGGAGGGGACATGTGCAAAGGCAGTGTCTATATTTTTGACGAGGTAACCCGACATTTCACTATAAGTATGTAGTTCCCCCCACAGGTTCGGGAGGGAGGTAACTGGTTGGGTCAAAGTTAAAAGAACATCATCCTTGTACAATGACATATTATAAGATTTCTCCTTATCTGGCACTCCCTGAATATTTGGGTTAGACCTGATATAAGCTGCCAGGGGCTCAATACACAGGGCAAAGAGCAGGGGTGTCAGGAGTAGTGTTGGTCGAATAGCTCACTATTCGATTCGACAGCTATTCGGACGAATATAGCAAAAAAATTCGGGTGGTCGAATTCGAATTCGAATCCCATTAAAGTCAATGGGAGAAAAATTCGGGGTTGTTTCAGCACTGTGTAGAGCTTCTACAGGATTGGCTGAGGAAAGGGAAACCCTGATGATGCTTGAGCTGTCATCAGGGTTTTCTTATTTTGCAGCCAATCACAGAGCAGTATGAATGGAGATTTTTTTTTTTTTTCTCCCGAATTTTTGCTGTCGAATGCAGCAAAATTCGGTTCGGGTATACCCGAATACGAACAGCCATATTCGGGTCAAATATAGGGACAACCCGAATTCGAACATCAACACTAGTCAGGAGACAACCCTGTCTTGTACCATTCTTTATAGGGAACATTGTAGATGATGCATGAGGTAATTTAACAATAATTATGAGGCCAACGGGGATTTGTATAGTGATTCAACTGCCCAGAAAAGCCCATTCTGTGCAAAGTGGAAAACATGAATGGCCAGCTAAGGTGGTCAAACGCCTTTTCTGCATCCAAATTAAGCACTAAGGATGGGGTTTTGATTGATATCAATGTTGTTGATAACCCTTCTAGTATTATCGCTAGCATGGTGACAAGGTATAAAGCCTGTATGGTCACCATGGATGGGAGAAGAGAGGAATTTTGATAGCCAGAAGATGTGGCAAAAGGTCTGGCAAAAAGGTTTTATAGTATAAGTATGGTAAGCGATCTGGACCAGGAGCTTTAGTGGATGGCAGCTGACTAAATATTTTCAAGACTTCACCTTCTGTGATGGGGTTATTAAGTTGCTCCAAATGTTCCGGGTTGAGACTAGGAAGGTCCGCACCTGCTAGGTAAGAATCTATTTTCACCAATTATCATAATGTTGGTGCCTTTTTAATCTGTTGCCTAAAGGCTCAAGAATGCTGCAACACTTGTGGAGGAGGGGGAGTTTTGAGGAAGGTAAGTTTAGCTTATGTTAAGTTAAAATCCCCGCTAACAACCAAAAAAGTATGTTCAAAGTCCCCCAGGTGTGACAATGTTTTGGAGAGGAATTGGGTTTGTCCCATATTCGAGACATATTGGTTACATAGGGTGAGAGGAACACCCTATAGGGTTTCATGTAAATGAGATATCTGCCTCTGGGTCAACAATACAGCGGGACAATGTAAATTTAAATGAGGCTTTCAGAAGTATAGCCACATCAGCTCTTTTTCTACATGGTGAGTTAGCCATAAAAAGGATAGATTTTGGAAGCAAACGTAAAGGAGCCTGAACTATCAAAGTGAGTATCTTGTAGGAAAATGACCTCTGGGGACGGACGCTTAAACTGTCTAAAGGCCAGTTTTTGTTTTGTGTTAGAGTTCAAGCCCTTAACATTAAAAGACAAAATTCTAGTAGCCATGGTAACTATGGAGGACCTGGGAGACAGCAACTGCCCCCCTCAAAGAACCAGAATGCTCAGACGAGGTTGTCCAAAGCACTATCCAGACCCAGACATAACGTGGTAGAGTGTCACACTCAAAAAAGGAAACAGAGATCAGTAAGGGATCAGGGAGCCCAAAAGGGGAAGAAACATAAAATGGCCAAAGAAGGACTGACACCCCACGCCTGCTCAAACACCAGTGCAAGTCTCCAGCAGGAAGGAAACTCTGGCATGGAACACAGTAGTAGTCTGTGAAACTCTGGCAGGTAGTGGGGTTACGCTACCTGAAAGATAGGACCCGGTGCCTGTGTCTGCAATTAGGAGCAGCGGCAGCGGCAGCGGCATCGGCACGACCCACAGCTCTAACAGACATAGAACATCTCGTGGCCTGGACGCTGTGTCAGGTTGTCTGGAGGTTCTGAAGGCCCTGTTGATTTTATTCTCCAAGGAAGAAGGGCTCCCAAGTACCTGGTAAAGAATGCTTGTAGAACCAGCTTTAAATTTGTATCCTGAGTGGCTTCAGGTAGGCTCCGGACTGTGATAATATTCCTGTAACTCCTATTGTCCACATCTTGGATAAGGCAGTAGAGATCCCTGAACTTTTGAGAACTTTCCACAGATTTGTGCATGAGGGCCTTATTATCCCTTTTTAGCTTGCTGGACGTTGTCGTCTAAGTCATTCACTCTGCCTGCCAGGGACTGCAAATCAGTGTGCAGGGCTTCGATTTCTGAGCGACAAGTCGCCTGAACTTGGGCAAATAGTTTCCGAAAATCCCTCTTGGTGGGCAAAATCTGTATGTACTCTTGCCATGGGAGACAGGAGTTTTCACCTACAGAGGGGTGTCTCTTGGTATGCTCCCTGGAGGAGTCTAATGTTCCCAAATTCAT
>NW_027318693.1:0-2176 GCF_032062135.1 Pyxicephalus adspersus
CATCCACTCTATTAATGTGTTTTAGGTACCATTCCACTATATTATTATGTTAGAGGTCCTATTACATTCCATTATTATGTTAGGGGTCCCATTCCTCTCCAATAATATCTTGGAGGTCCCATTCCACACCATTAATATGTTGGAGGTCCCATTCCTCTCCATTATTATTTTTGAGGTCCCATTCCACTTCAATATTATGTTGGAGGTCCCATTCCTTTTAAATATTTGTTGGAGGTCCCACTCCACTTCATTATTATGTTGGAGGTCCTATTCCTCTCCATTAATATTTTGGAGGTCCCATTCCTCTCCATTATTATTTTGGAGGTCCCATTCCACTTCATTAATATGTTGGAGCTCCCATTCCTCTCGATTATTTGTTGGAGGTCCCACTCCACTTCATTATTATGTTGGAGGTCACATCCACTCCAATAATGTGTTTTAGGTACCATTCCACTCTATTATTATGTTAGAGGTCCTATTACATTCCATTATTATGTTAGGGGTCCCATTCCACTCCAATAATATCTTGGAGGTCGCATTCCACTCCATTATCAGGGTCATTGTCTGTAACAATTTGGGATTTCCAGGCCCTATAGGGGAGTTGGGTCCTCTGTCCAACCCAGCAGCAGCTACCTGTAAAAAGAACCAATGGCTGGGTTTCCATTTTAAAATCTCAGTTTATATCTGAATTTATATCTATATTCAGAAAAACTGGCAACTTCCCATAGGGGGTGGGAAATATAATGAAGATCCCAGAGCTCCTTGCGGGTTAATACCATCGCCAGCCAAGAACATAACGGTAGTGACTTCCCAGGCTGGGAATCGGTTCAGGAATTCCCATCAATCTTTGGGTCCCATTTACCATCATGGTAGAGGACCCAATCCATCACCCATCTGACATCCATATTGCAGTGTAAATCAAAGCTGATGCCACGATATTACCCACGGTTACCTCGTCTCCGAGTGACAAACGGCTCCTAATTAATGTAGACAAAACAAAAGTCACAATTGTGCAGAAAAATGCTGAACTTACCAGGAAAAATTCACAGTCATCAGAAATTTCATCCAAATTAAAAAGAAGGATTGAGGTCCTATTCTACCCCAATAATATGTTAGAGGAGAAAGAAGGGATTGTGGAGACCAACACACACGAGGACCTGTCATAAGGAAAACAGTATATGACAATCATTATGAGAAATGCAACAATGTTACATTGTATATGTGCCATATTCATCTTAAAAAGCATCTAAGGGTATAATTACAGTAAAAAAAAAATTCTGGACCTGTGATATATAGTACATAATGGATACGTGTACACACTCTGGGCCTGATTTATGAAAGCTTTCCAAGACTGGAGAAGATGGGTAATCCAACAAACCTGGAATGGATCTGGTCCAGTGATGAAAACATTTGCCAGCTGATTTTTAAGAAATCCATTCCAGGTTTGCTGGATTACCCAGGTTCTCCCATAAGAGTCTATCTTCTCTAGTATTGGAGAGCTTTAATATAAATGCGGGATTCAGGTAACAGATCCGCACTTCTATTCGCCTTTTTCCCCCCAGATATTCATTTTAACATCATCAAATTTAAATGGAGGGAAATGTGAAGAAAGACTTGCACCCCCAACCCCAATCTTTGCAAAAACACATGGCTGATAGCCATACATCAATTGGTCAGGTCAGGTAATCAATTAATGATGATTCAGTTGACTTGTTCAGGTATCTGATTGGGGATCCTACTGGTTGACGATTGGGGGGACCACTCCTAACAGCCACCAGCCAATGAGAGCTCTGCTCACCATGTACAGTAACAAAGGGCTACCAGAAGGGTTCCCGTTGGCTTTAAAAAAAGGAAATATGTTTGGCACAAAACCCTACCAACAGCAAACCTCATGTGATCATAACACTGGGGAACAATTTTGAACAGATTTTTTGTTGACTTCAATTTTTAAGTTTATTTACACTAAAATAGGTATGCTGATTCTGAAAGTGCAGTTAGTTTTCTTCTATTATGTCAGGTTTTAAACAGCATGAGTTGAGTGATTTGGCACGTGATTTGGGACGAAGAAGGCTTCAGAACTCCTAGCATCAAGACTGCGTGAGAAAAACTTACAACAAGGAACGAAGGTATCGTACTTTCCAACCAGAGACATTGCATTTCTGCAGTACTTTAGAAC
>NW_027318693.1:3144-5400 GCF_032062135.1 Pyxicephalus adspersus
TGAAGGTCATGGAAGGACGGTATCAGGGTAGATGGGATGTACATATGATGGCTGACTATTGTTGGAGCATCTGGCGGGATTGTCCTAACACTGAACACTCCAGGAAAAGCTATAAGCGTAAGGTTTTACCTTATCCGCTTACCCGATTAATTTTCAAATGTTTTACTGTAAAAAAAAATGTCATAGAGTAACAATAAATCCTTTGTATGAACAAAAGAAATTTAAATAAACAATACATTTAAGTTCCCATTTCGTTATTTTTTTATTGTATGTAAAATTTGTATGTTTTTGACAAAAATGAAGGGTACCCTGTATCATAAAAACTGGATGTAATAGAAAAAACTGGGGTCATTTCTGGATTCACCACCCAAAAATTAGTAAAAAAACAAGTGTAAGATCTAACTCCACAACACATGCGTTTTCCAGTGTTATTAAGGCAAATCCAATTTTTTTTGTCTTTTTTATCAGTCCAGGTTTTAGCTGTAATTTACATTTTTAATTAATGTGTCACTCAGTAAAATTTCTGCTCTGGTACATTGCACATGACATATAACTATGGACTTGTATGGGGGTAAAATACAAGAATTGATCCATCAGTGCCATTGTTCGGTGCTTATATCTCGCTTTTCTCTTCTAGGGATTGATGGTCGCCGTTTTGTACTGCTTCATGAACAATGAGGTAAGACACACAAATCTTTGTTTGGGGACATCATTCAGACGCATTACCTGTGCGGCCAGCCAGCAGTATAATTCAGCCTTGACAAACGGGTGACATCTTCATGCGAGAGTGCAGCGATCACTTCATCAGCAGCCGATGTCATTCTACATACGGATCTGTGACATTGCCCTAATATAAACCATGCCCATTTGACTACCCCCATCCCCCCGGCGGCCTCTGATGCTATTTGTAAAATGAGCATATACAGTGCCGGACAATGCTGAACGGTCACTCTGTATAACAATAACAGCGAACTTAAGTGCGCGCATAAAGCATTACTTCCTATGCTGCCATAGCCAATAATGGGGCCTCATGGGTAAGGGGTCTTTTATCATTTAGGGAGCCTTGTTACTGATGCAGATCAGTCCCTTGGCTTTTGTATACCGTATCCAGTGCATGATGTGATCAATGTCTTCTATATTGGTAAAAACTCTTAATTAGCATTCCTGAAGAAGCAGATTAGTTCTGTGAAATGCATAAAATTAAAAAAACTCCGCTAAAGCTTCTATGACATCTTTGCACATTGCAATCTTGGGAACCTTCCCTAATTATGAGGCCTTTCTAGATCACCTTTTGACAATATACGGCCATCTTTTTGTTATTTGTGTATTACGTAAATATGAATAGTTTAACCAGTTTTCAGAAGTATTAAAATAGATTTGTGGTTTTAATATTCAAGTGGTATTTGATGCATAAAGCAAAACAGGAATACCTCCTATGCTGCCATACCTAATAAAGGGGCCTCATGGGTGACTTTCCTTATTCTCCAGTTCCTAAAGGACGGTAGGGCCCATTTACACTGTGATTTTCCTAATCATTTGCACATTGCTTTATAGAATATTGCAGTTTAGCATTCCTAAGAAGTAATGGCTGAGTTAATAAAACTAATTCACTCATTACTTTTTAAAATGGTCATTTTGTACCTTAATTTTTACTGAGTGATCCCGCCAGTAATACAACTTCTTGCCCCAGGGTGACAACACCCCTCTTATACAATTTGGTGAGTAAGTGTTGGCCTCCGTGTGTTTTAGGACTGCAGAACAGCTCCCCTTCTCCTCCATAGCATAGGCGATAGATGCCCTGTAGTTTAAAGACTTAGCTGGGAACAATGCAATTATTAGGAGCTCATAACAGGCAGGAATGGCAGGAATTTGTCATTCTTAGGCTAGGCTGCTTCTTCAGGAATGCTAATGAATAGGTATTGCAAATACAGAGGACATTGGTCACACTATGCCCCGGAATAAGGCACAAAGAAGCAAAGGGAATGATCCATGGCACTAACAAGGCTCCCCAAAAGATGGTTAGGTAAAAAGTGGAAACTGTAATCCTGAAATGAAGAGACTTTCATCATTTGAGGAGCCTTGGTACTGATGCCGATTATTTCCTTAGCTGTTGTATCCCTTATTCTGGGCATATTGTGACCAATGCTTGTCCTCTGTTAGGTATTTCCTCTCAACTAGCATTCCTGAAGAAGCAGAACAGTTCTTAAAAAACCTTCCAACCAGTCGTTAAGCTTCTATGACATCTATGCTCATTGC
>NW_027318694.1:0-5396 GCF_032062135.1 Pyxicephalus adspersus
GGCTGACAATGACTTCTTGAATGTTAAATCTTTACATTCCCAGCCAATCATTTTCCTTCTCATCCATCATGGCGCACGTTGTTTTGCTGGCGGTGATTCTGTGATCGGGTCGGTGCCCCCCTCCCCCCTCGGTGTGGGATTCAGATGAATAGCTGACATTCTGCTGCTGATATAAGCGGAGTTTATATTTAATGTGACGACAATAAGAGAATTCCCCCGGTGATCCGGTGATTGCTGAGCCGCCGCGTACAATATGGCTGTATATTCAGTGACAGGCGGGGGGCGCCGCACCGCACGGGGCAATTTGTCAGCGGTGACACTAAATCTGAGCGGAATATGGGAGACGGTGCCGTATTTTTATGTTGTAAGATTAATAACCGGGGATTATGGCGGGAAAGATTTATACCCGGGGTGCCAGGTGAATATCAGCGAGGAATAAAACACCTCGAGCCGCACAACCGGCCCCAATGTCATCCATTCTCCGCATCACCTCCGTAAATTGGACACCAAGGAATCCGGGGGATCCATCCGGGGCTCATCACTGGGGACCTCATGTTATACACCGCTACAGTATAGGTTGGAGATTTGTACTTCCATAAATAATTTTATACAAGTACCAGTTATGGGTCCTGCAAATCCTGGCCAGTCTGGGAGCGTCATGTGAACTACAAATCCCAGCAAGTCCTGAGAAGGAGGGAAATGTCTGTAAAAGGTACACAGAGATGCAGGGGGACCCCAAGGCCCAGTCAGTGACCCCACATGTAGAGAAAAGCTGGGGCAACGGTCCAAAAACCCCAACTGTCCATTGGGTGCAGGGGGGCCCATGCATGGCTTAGTGTAGGGACTCCCCAGGATGGCAGGGGGGCCCTGGTATTACTTCCCTTGTGACGAAGGCACTGGGGCCCCATAAAGTGCCCCTCTCCCCCCGGCGGGGTGTTTGCAGGCACTGTGTAGTATGTTCCCCTTTCAGGTTTACCCCCCCCCGGGTGACGATGTGACAATGCCCCATTGTGTATCTGCCAGGCAGGAATTTGCCCCTTTGTCTCTGATGGTTTGTTTGCCGTCTCGGAGGAGAACCACCAACGCAGCCGGCAGGACGCAGCACGCCGCAGACACTGAACAAATATTCATTCAGCACCGACGGAAGCCGCGGGCTGTAATATTCACCCTGCCTGGGGTCACACGGAACACACATTAAAAATGCAAAGTGCGGTGAATAATGCATGACACAACTTTCATCCGCGATCCGCCGGGTTACCAGGCAACCTTAGGGCTCCTGGACTCGATCCCTCCACCAAACAAACCGCGCTCCGGCCAACCTGTCCGCGGACACCACTAAAAGAGGACCTGTCTAAAACAGGGGGCAGCAACCTTTACTATCAAAAGAGCCATTTTGCCCCAACACTGACACCAGCACTGATACCCCCCAACATTGAGATCCCTAACATGGACTTTCACCAACACCTATCTGCAGAATAACCCCCCCATGTTAGGTGAATGTGGTATCCCAGAATCCTCTCTGTCACCTGTGCTGCTCCGCGGTGGCCCCCACATTTGCCTCCTCCATGTTGTTGCTGCGCCTTTTCCTGCGATCACAATCCACCTGCTGTGAGCTGAATGCAGCAAAGATCCCGACTGCCCGGCCTCCTCCACCTCGCAGGACTGAGAGCTGCGACTGCCCCGGGACACTTTTATCTCAGCCAAAAATATCCCTCAGAGTCCCAACGAAGGGAGATAAGAGGGCACAGGGGGCGTCCCAACCCACCCACTGCACCCTCTGCTGGGGGGTCACCACCACTGCAAGAGGTCACTTCCCCCACCAATAACAATTCAAAGATCTCTGATTTATTTATTTAAATTTTGCTATAAACGTCATTTGCAATCATTTCTAAATCACCAGTTTTCAATAAAACATTCACTGGTGATCCTGCCATGAGGGCCATGCCCAGGCACTTCCTGTTGTCAGATGACAACTCTCTATCTCCCAGTTGTGCTCCTGCGTTGTCACCCTCAGACTCCATGGAGACTACGAGTGGTCTTTTTACCAAACATCACACAGACCATGAGGAGACCCCCGAGAAATGGCAGCCATTGGTGGAGCGCATGCAGACAGGAAGTGGTTGTAAAGTGGCTGCAGGGGATCCACTGCATGTTCAGGGGGGAATATTTTATTGCAGACATTCATATCCCGGCACTCTGATCATTTACTGGGGTCATGGTGTCATCGGGGTCCCAATCATCCCCCTCACCCCCCATAGATATCTCCGCCTCTAGGGGGCGATTTTTCAGCAAGTCTTGGCTCAGATATCGCTGACAATAACATGGCGATGTACAATGAGATGAACTTCGCATAACATCGATATTCACCCCACACCCCGACCCCGGCCATTTTCACAGGCGACACCAAATCTGAAATATGAAGTAAGCCCGCCGCTCATCGATATTCCTGCAGCTGGAAGACAACAAATTGCTGGATAAACCCCAAACATTCACTGATATGTATCATAGGGTGAATCCATATATATAATAGTGTGTGACTGTGGGGGGACATTAGAGTGTCAGCTCCTCTGTACAGAGACTGATGGGACTGGCTCAGTGCGATCCTTTCCAACGATAAAAGACTGCACGATGCACGAACGAGCTCTGTACATACAGCACCATTCTGCTCTATGGAGAGGGGAGAATGACAGAGCAGCACCCCGCTGTGCTCTCCCCCCTTCACTTCTAATATGATCATTCCTCGTCTGTGGATCTGCTAGGATGACGAGCGCTGTACACACGCCAGATTCTCATCTGATATCAGCCCTGAGCAGAGAATCATCTGACGTGTGTACAGAGCCGTAGTGTCACCATTACCATTTCCTGATACCAATCAGACAAAATAACTCCGGGGAAGCCAACAACTCTCACACGAGGAATATAAAGTGGAAAATCCTTTTCTTTAAATCTCCTAATGAACCCAGAAGCCTTCATTTCATCTTCAGATCATATTGCAGATAATAAAAACAAAATGGCAGCGCAGGATAAATCCATCAGCACCAAAGTCTCCAATTTGTGAAACTTCTCTCTTTTACCCAATGAAGGGCAGAAAGCCTTCAGATGCCCCAGGAGTGGCCAATACGGCGACCTACAGGCACATAGAGATCAGAATTATAGCAGCCCGCCAAGGCTCTGTCTACATGGGGCTGATATGGGCCCCTGGGGGTAATAACATTCAGGACCAATCATTACCTAGATCTGTCATCTATGGGCTCAGTCCACTCAATAGCTGGGGCAGCACTGACACGACTCCTACCAATCAGAGGAGGGGGATCAGTACTGCCCCCGCCCCCCATCCATTGGCTGGATTCACACACGTACAGATCACACGGCAGACGATCGGGGTACTTACAGTGGGGACGCTGCGTCTGTAGGGAAGAGCCGATTGGGACAAACCCTTTCTGCAAAACAAAGAACAGCGAGAGGTCACATGACTCCGATCATCCAATAACTGCAGACCCCAAAACCAGCCCCCCCGCGCAGATCTGTCAGCCAACATCCCAACCAATCGTATGGGGATCCCGACAAATCAAACTGGCAGTATGGGGGAGGGGTATAAACATTATCACTTGTTTACCCCAATAGTGTCTCTGCACCCCCCCCCACACATTTTGGGGTCACACAAGGATATGAATGTGACCCCCTCATTCCATGCTGCATTCTGATAGGTTGTCACCATGAGATCATTGTCCAATCAGATTACGGGTGGTGAACGGACTGATGTTCATCTATTGGATGATTTGTCGGTTGGATCGTCCCGCAGAGCAACCACTGCACCCCTCCCCCAACATAAAGAGAACCTGTCACTGACCCCGGGAGAAGGGGCCCAGAGCTGGGCGAGGTGGAGCGACCCCCCCAATCCAGGCGTCAGTGACATTTCCTTCATGAACAGATCTGATTGGTCAGAGAAGGGGAATTATAGGGGCCCTAAACCCTGTGACCCCATTCATGGCTCTGATGACATCATCTCATCAAATTATTGAGAGAACCAAACCCCGGAAACTGGGGCATTTACTTTTATCTTCTGCCCCTGGGGGAGGGGCAGGGACCCATTTGTCAGGTCTGTGACCCCCAGAGGTGACGCCACTTTTGGTGATAATCCCGAGCATTGGCTGCAATCTGCGGATCAACATGGGACCCCCCCAAACCCCATAACACAGAGTGACCCCAAGAACTGTGCACATTGTATGCCCCCCTCCTGGGGTATGTGAAGGGGCAGCTCAGCCAGCAATGAAGTCTGCATGGTAACAGATTCCAAAGTATTCTCCACAGCTCTTGTCCTACTTACCTGACATAAGAGAAATATACCCCCAGTCGCTCTCTCCGCTCCTCCAATGACTTCCTCACTCATAACCTCATCACACGCACGGCTCCAAGACTTCTCTAGAGCTGCCCCAACTCTCTGGAATGGTCTCCTCATCCTATTCGGCTTGCTCCTACTTTCTGCTCATTTATAACCCAACGCTTCCCCCTCACCTACCCGTCTTCTGTCTCCTAAACCCTCACTACTTCCCACCATTCCATATCCCCCTCCTATTGTGTGATACTTCCCCCACCTCCTAGATTGTAAGCTCTTCTGGGCAGGGTCCTCTCCTCCTCCTGTGTCACTGCCTGTCATTTATTGTACAGCGCTGCAGAATATGTTGGCGCTATATAAATCCTGTATAACATTTTCGGCACATATACCTTCCATTAGGGGTACAGCGGTGGCACTACAGGTCCCAGCGATCAGGAATCGGTTTCCTATTCTCACCAATCGTCCAGCACACATCACACAATTTACAGAATCTGCACAACTCCAAGGTGAATGCAAAACTAGCAAAAATTTATTTGAACAAAAAGTGAGCAATATTATCTTCTGGCCGATAAGTCGAATTTATTTACTTCTAATTTATCAGAGTTAAAATAATGTGCCAGACAAAATTTATAACGTTATGAAAAAAAGACAAAAGGAGGTTAGTGGGACAACAAAGACAATAAATACAACGTACAGACAATGGCGTGCACCTAATCTGCCGATCGGTAAAACGTGTTATTTTCTATGGTTATAGGACAATCGCTGAGATTATATTTGCTACATCCAGCGACAATCCTCTTCATTGTATGAAACGAGTTAAATAGAAGTTATTTGTAGTAAAATAGAATTATCTATAATACAAGCAAACCTTTGGAAAAGTCTAGAGCTTTGGTTGTATGGTCTCGGGTTTATTCTAAGCTCTTTAGATTAATAAAATATTCTATTTGTCCCCTCGTTCCCTTTATACAGCATGCGGCTGCTCGGAGTCACTGGCGGCATACAGAGATTATTCTAGCACTACGCTCCGGTTATAAGGCGAGCACAGCTGGAGCCATTACTA
>NW_027318695.1:0-5388 GCF_032062135.1 Pyxicephalus adspersus
AGCTCTGAAAAGTCTCCTACCATTTCCTACATCGTATCTCTGTGAAGCAGGGTTTTCTGCAGTGATAGCAACAAAAACAAAATTACGGAGTAGATTGGACATAAGCAAGACTCTTCGCGTGTCACTGTCTCCAATCCCCCCCAGATGGCATATTCTTGCTGCAGGAAAACAAGCACAAGCATCCCACTGACTCTGCATTATGGTAAGTTGTATAAGTTTCTTTGTATAGATTTCAATGTAGTAACAATAGAAATCCCGGTCCTCAGAGAAATTTGCTTCCGTGAAACCGGTCCCTGGGGCCAAAAAGGTTGGGGACCGCTGCTGTAAGTGGCTGGCCATTTTCACCACTGCTACTTTGTCCGCCAACAGAGAAACTGCTGCCACTGCCTTGACACAAGATTGCGAATCTTCAATTATTGGATCTAGTTGTACACTCTCATAGACCACAACGTGTGTTCCTAATAGGGAAGGCTGTAATGGCATTCCTTTTCCAGTCGCACCTTTGCATTAGGGTTCAAAAGGTTTGGACTGGTTTGAGTGCTGGGGCTGCCAGTACATCTGCCTTCAGTTGTCCCACACTCTTGTCCCGCACTCTTGTTTCAACTGCCCATCTATAATATGGCCACACATCCTCATCCCTTCCTTGTCTCATGTCCAGCAATGCACTGGTATCTCTTAACAAAGTTTACTATGACCTCTTCTTTGGTTAGTATTGCACACATCTAGCTTTTGGAACAAAATTGTTCTTCTAATGTGTCCTTGGCCATGGGCTATCCCAGTCATCATAGGGATACATGGGTAAACAATACTTGTATATCTCTTACATTTTGTTTTTCCAGTTCTGTATTTCTTCATATGTGAGCTTGCACTTTAGCAATGGTCACCTCATAAGGAACCTTTATTACATCACAAATAATGACACTTGTTACCGTTTTGTTTTGTTGGGGAGGGATCCAGTAAAGGTCTTGAACTATCTCTCCTTCTATGTAGCTGAACACAATCACAATCAACCTCTAGTGAATACATTTTGGATAGGAACATGTACTCCCGGGTGATGTAAGACTAATACACTGTAAGATGTCTGTCCAACCTCAGTAAGCAATCTTCTGCAGCAAGAGTGCTGCTTTAACTACAGCTGATACAGGTGGGTGATCCCATGATAACAGGATCTGAGGGCACACTTACATATACCACAACCGGTGATTCAACTTTTCTGTGTCACTATTCATATAGCAGTGCCACTTAACATACATATCAGTGCTTGGGATGGGACATTTGTCTGAAATTACACTTCAGCCTCTTCAGCCACTTCAGAAGTCCTCTGAAAGGAGACAGACAACAGCTGCTACAGGGGTTCGAGCAATTTCTACAATTGGGGAAACAACAATTTACTGAACGTGTCCATCAGTGTATGAGAATATCTACAACATATTTGAAGTGGTGAGGATAACACATTTTTTACCAGCAAATGCCATTTCCAACAATCAACTTTCTCCTTTTTACTCTTATGCCTCTACAACATTTTATCTTCTTGCTTTTAAAGTTCTAGACAACATTCTGTGACCTTTGTAACATTTTCAAACTTCTTGCCTCTGATAAACTTTTCTGTAATCTTTCTTCTCTTTTTCCTTTTTCTCTCCAATCAATTACTCAATGATTATTTAGTATATTTGTGACTGCTGTACATGGCATCCACTTCCAATTAGGGCAAGCATTGTAATTGTTCTCTCTCAGCAGAGTATCCAGTTCAGCTGCACATAGCACTGACTTCATGTTTAACCCATCACAGCTACATTACAACTACCATAATCAGCCAATTATAGTGGTAGGATGTCAAACTTTACATTATACTCTACAGATTTCCTCTCTTCTCCTTACGGTGTCTTTAACTACCTGATATATTTGATGTTTAATAACTAAATCACATGTAGTTTTAGCAGTAACTAGAGAATAATTTCCCTCAGCATCCAGCGAATTTCGTGTTTCTGGTAGAAAGGGGCTACCGGACATTGGAATGCTGCATTCTCACTACTTTCCTTTTTACTTTCTTTGGGAACAGACAATCATTAGCAAAACAACTTCTGCAATCAAAATTTTTACAGTCATTGTGACTATCTCAAAAGTAGTAAAAGGAACCCAGGAATTTGTCATCCTTACTGGCCTAATAAGCACGGCAGTATTTGTTGAGTCTTCTATATGCCATGTTCAGTCCATATATGTAACTCCAATGCTTACTGAACATACATAAGTATTAGAAAGGAAAGGTGTTGCTCTAATTTCAGGAGACTCTGAACTTGACAGGGACTCTTTAACAGGGGCAGGTTTTGAGATTATGAGCACTTTTCATACTTCCATGACCATTCTCTATTTTATCTCACCTTTAGGCGGATGAATAGTTATAAATGTAAGTAACATCTACAAGGACTGGCTTCTTCTGCACTCGAAATCTTTATGCATGTTTTAGTTATCCATTCCAATCCTACAAATTTCAATTCTCACACAATAACATCTCTGAGTGTGATATATTAACAGCTCTTCACACTAACCCAAGTTAACAACATAAGTGTCCCAGTTTCTGGCACAGGTGTAATACCATCTTTAAATAGTTTTACAATTGTTTTGCTTGCATTTCCTATTTATTTACCATTTTTGTGACATATTTTCTTCCTTTGTTCGTACTGTGCAATCAGCTATAATAATCACTATACACCATCAACCATAGTGGCAAATTATATGACCTGTCCTTCGGTATGTTATCTGGATCATGATATTAACATGACATTAACCATTAACAGTTCATAATATTATTATTTTAGAGGTCTTGCCCAATCGGTCACCGTATCTTTTTGTCACTTCTGTGATCAGACTATTAGTGCCCTTAGGAGGGTTGGGGTCTCTTAGCCCATGATTTTCACCAGCCTCTATCTTTTTCTTAGTCTTTTGAGTTGGCCTCTTGCAGTTTTCATTTAGCTCATCCAACTCTCACCTAGGACTTTTTTGACCGGCTGGCCTAGCCCAAAATCAAAATGTCTCAGTCACTTAACTATTCTTGTAGTTTCACCTGAGAACAACAATCCTGCCAGGAGCAACCTGTAACAAATGGGAATCAGCCCTTGGTCTTTTAGTTAGTCTCCTGCACAGCTCACCTAACTTCACCCAATGAGTAAATCAGAGATAGTCTCCTAAATCATCTAAATATGTTGCTTACCTCTCTCTCTTACTGAAGTCACGCTCTTTTACCAAAAAATGCAACAGAAATGTGACAAATCCTTCTACTGGAGTAACAGGCAAGGCCCAAATCTTTCATTTATTTCTTTTGCCACTGTCTACGTTAAAACTTTACAGTAAGGTATCAGGTTATACATTTCAGATACATTTATCTCACTGTCTCATCTCGACTTAAATCCAATCCAGCTGTCCCCGGAACCAATACTACTAGCCAGGCATAATATTAGTAAGAAAAAAAAGTTCTTAACGTGGCCACTGGTTCTGCCTCCGCCTCAGGGTTGAAGTTTCCTCGCCCGGGAGTTCCTGGAATGGATCTGAGTCCATGGCACCAAATGTCCGGTTCTTTTAGGGGGTCTCCAAACGGACCATCAGAGATGAGACAGTAGATCCTAATTAAGAAGCTTTATTGTTGTAACAGAGAAAATCAAATCCTTAACAGGCAAAGCAAAGAGATTCTAACAAAAACCAGGAAATAGATCAATCTTTATAGGCATACACAATCACTCCTGTATAGGGGGGTTTAACCATTAGATTGTCCAATAAGGTATACTAGACATGCAGGAGAGTGTTTGCTGCTGAGTATTACCACTCTGCCTGCAGATCATCTGTCTAGCAGGTTTCAGCATCCTCATTCTCCCTTTAGCTGTGCAACAACGGGCTTGGGCACAGCTGAGAAAAGTTCAGAGTATGTGCAGCAGGCAATGAGCAGATTACTTCCTGGTTGCCACCCTGTCCTGCTATTGGCTCCTATCTATGTTTAAACCTCCCTAATCCAGGCTCTGATTGCTGGATCAGCAGCCTTGTTTTATACTTGCTCAGTTGCACTCTACCTTTTTGGATTCCTGTGTCACCTGTCTGTGGACTGCCCTGACCTGTGCCTGAACCTTGACTACAATTGTCTGCCACCTGCCCTAACCTGTGCACATGATTAAAATAATCTCATACATCAAATCTTAGATAGACAAAAAACTGCTGTCTGAGCAATGTCAAAAAACCCCAACATGTTTCGTGGATACAGCTTCTTCAGGGTATAGATAACAGTCTAAAACCAAAAAAGCTGGTAAAGGATACATAATTATCTCACACTAGAAATAGATCCATAAGAATCATATTAGATATATGTGTAAAAATCTTTAAAATCTCTTAACATTTACCCTTGCTATATTCCAGCAAAAGCTAAAGTGTACAGTGTCACAAACCTATGTCTAAATGAACCTTATCGCACATGCTCAGTGCGTATCCTTACTCTGCACATGCCCAGTGCCAATCAGAGACTAGGACGGCACTATATGAAGGCTTCATGATTTCCTTCCACTGCAGATTGATCATGACAACTTCCTGGTTGATGATTTCTGCTCCTGGTTCCTGAACCTGATTCTTGGTTCCGGCTCCTGACTCCTGGTTCCGGCTCCTGATTCTTGGTTCCTGCTCCTGATTCTTGGCTCCTGCTCCTGACTCTTGGTTCCGGCTCCTGATTCATGGTTCCTGCTCTTGGTTCCTGCTCCTCGCTACTCATGCATCCTCCGCTCTCCATCTGATCATCCGTGTATGACTTCCAAGGTTTGTCTGCAATCTATTTTCACCACTTATCAGCAAAGTCATTGGATATTTACCAGCACTGTTATCCGCCCAGTCATTGGACATTTTCATCTACTGTTTATCCGTAAGGTCATTGGACATTTACCACTATCTTGTCTGCAAATAAACTAAAAGGGACATTTACCCATTAACCAATACATGTGTGTATGATCTCCTGGTTAATCACCATCAAGATTCCCTCAGAGATCTCCTTTCTGAAGGCTGACATACAGCAACAAATAATTAGCGTCAGCAGCAATAAGCATCAGTAGCATTAGGTTCAGGCTGTTTTAAATCACCGCATCTACAAAATGTAGTAATAATAGGCACATATGAGGACTTTCAAATAGTTCCAATCTTGCCAATCAGAAAAAGAGAATGATCTAAAAGTATCAACTCAAATATTTGAATATTTGAATTGATCCTTTTTAAACATTATCTTTTTCTGAATAGCACGTTTAGAACTTACTAACTTTACTTAGTATTAATGCAAATTTTTTAATAAAATACCAAAGCACACAGAACAATAGATCTATATACAAAAAAAAGAATATCGTGCAACACTAGCAAAATATTCATATG
>NW_027318696.1:0-5385 GCF_032062135.1 Pyxicephalus adspersus
TACTTTGACTTAAAATATCAGTATATAAATGCTATACATTTTTCATACACTAAGGGGTCTATTTATAAAGCAATGAATCTGGCATTCACTGAAACCTTACCTAGTGTAGAGTCTTCCAGGTCTATGTCTTTCAATGGCAGTAATTGATTCTCCACCATGGATGTTTCAGTGAATGTCAGAATCACTGCTTTATAAAGAGACTGCAAAGATTTTGTCTGCCACGGTCTGCCTAATTTATAGTCTAAAACTACCAAATTGGTGGCCACCTACATTGTCACTATCTGCCCATTCATGCTCCTGGGGAGGAAGGAGTACACAGAAGTACCATCCTTTATACTACAGCCCCAACATCAAAGGCACCTGGGAACCGAGCTCCCATCTTCTCCTATTCTGTTTGTCCCACCCGCCTATTAATCGATTGATATATCCATTGATATATTTGTGAGCCTCTCTCTGTATTAAGATTCACTAAGAGACCGGAGTAACCCACCCAGCAATAACAGCAGATCCCTGAAAGGATATAGATCCAGGCCTTTCTCTGAACCGCCAATGAAGCAGACCACGTGCTCCAGAGCCTGTGATCCTGGTTCATTATCCATCTGCTGGATCAGACAGTAATAACAGCCCAAGGAGCATTCTGGGTAGCTGGAAATAAACATGAAACATAACAAGTAACCGTTACATATTTTATACAAAACACAAAATGTACTAGAAAAAAACTATGATCGGACAGCTACTAATTGATAATACATACTGAGATTTGTATTAAAAGAAAAGTGCAAACATGCTTGCAAGGGGACCTGTCAGGACAGGTATAGAAGCTGCTTCTGGTGACATCAGGCACCTGTGTATCATGATATCACATATTCACCTACTAGGTTGCTTCAGAATAGTGAAAGTGCAGGAAGTGAAGGACTAACCAAACCTTAAAGGTCTCACCTAAGATCCACTGATGCCACATTACCCATCCCTTCAAACATGGCCCCCCGAGAAAGACGCTTTGCCATAAAGTTTCTGAGCTCAGGCTCCGTTTCAGCTGGCAGGTTTGTGTCCACCAAAGAGAGGCTATAAAGAAATCATATAAACACACAGCAAAGTCGTACCATATACACAATAACACTAGTCATTAAATCAATGTAACAGAAGCTTGAGCCTAAACACTTACCTAAAATCATCCCCAGGTGGGGAGTCAGCACCACTACTTCCTGGACTACCCTCATTAGCATTTTCAGAACACTGGGAGATCCTAAAAAAAAGTATTAACCAGGGGGACATTTCAGAGATTAAGTCTTTTACAGTAAAGAAAAAAAAAATTAAAAAGTCTGCAGAGAAGCAGAATGGGGGTCGGAATCAGCAGTCTGGTACAGATACAGGTCATACAAGTTGTAAGAGATATACAGAGAGGTTGCATTGGTACAAGAAGTATTAGTACAGGATATATAGAGGGGTAGTTATGGGATCTCACAATCCAGCCGGGTACAGACAGAAGTAATAGTACAGGGTATATAGAGGGGTAGTAATGGGGGTCTCATGACCCCAGCCGGGTACAGACAGAAGTATCAGTACAGGGTATATAGAGGGGTAGTAATGGAGTAATGGGGGTCTAGTATTAGTACTGGGTATATAGAGGGGTAGTAATGGAGTAATGGGGGTGTCATGACCCCAGCCGGGTACAGACAGAAGTATTAGTACAGGGTATATAGAGGGGTAGTAATGGGGGGTCTCACCCTCCAGCCTGGTACACATAGAGGCAGTAGTAGTTAGCAGTTGGCTTCTCTGTTCTCCTCTCCTCCCCATCTTCACTCCTCAGCTCATCACCATCTATAGACTCAGCCAAAGAGCTCTGAGCAGCTAGCATTCTGCACTGTTCTGTATACTGATGATGTCACAAGTCCACCAACAATTCCTTCCTCTCCCAACACATGCTCTAGTAGGAAGGTTCCTGTGGAAGAAAGGTTCCTACCATATAATGGCAATGATATATTACATCCTTATTCAGTTCCTACAGCTCTGCAAAGTATAAAAATGCCTTTCATACCCTCCACACAGTTTGTTTGACATGAACCTTGTATAGGAAATGTATAACAGAAGACACACAACAATACATACCCAATCACAGCACAAACTATACTAGCATCCTCCACCTCATATCTGTACATCATTATATAATAATCTAAAGAATAAAAGCTAGTATATTATTCAGAGTGTAGGAATGAGGAAACTCTATACAGGACATACTCATATATAATCAACAATGGGGGAAAAGAAGAGGGGAACACCAATTATATTAATAAAGATTTACCAAGGAGAAGGGGGAGGACTGGGGAGCTGTGGGAACAGCTTACAATACAGACAGAAAAATTGTAAGAAAGATGTATAAACTATGAGGAAATGGTATAAACATTGGGTAATAATATATTGTATTATCAGATATAACTAAACATACAACACCATACTGTATGGGGTAATATAACACAATGAAGGGTAACACTAAATTGTATGGGGCAATATATTACAATGAGGGTATAACACTATATTTTATGGGGTAAAATTATACAATGAGGGATAACACTATATTGTATGGCATAATATTACACAATGAGGGAATAACACCATATAGTATGGGGTAATATTATACAATGGGGGTATAACACTATATTTCATGACCCCAGCCGGGTACAGACAGAAGTATTAGTACAGGGTATAAAGAGGGGTAGTAATGGAGTAATGGGGGTCTCATGACCTCAGCCGGGTACAGACAGAAGTATCAGTATTATTATTATTATTATTATTATTATACAGTATTTATATAGCGCCATCATATTACGCAGCACTGTACATAGTCCATAGTCGTGTCACTAACTGTCCCTCAAAGGAGCTCACAATCTAATGTCCCTACCATAGTCATATGTCATTAATGTAGTCTAAGGTCAATTGTTAGGGAGAAGCCAGTTAACCTAACTGCATGTTTTTGGGATGTGTGAGGAAACCGGAGTACCCGGAGGAAACCCACGCAGACACGGGGAGAACCTGCAAACTCCATGCAGATAATGTCCTGGCTGGGGATCGAACCTGGGACCTAGTGCTGCAAAGGCCGGAGTGCTAACCCCTGAGCCACCGTGCTGCCCAGTACAGGGTATATAGAGGGGTAGTAATGGAGTAATGGGGGTCTGATGACCCCAGCCGGGTACAGACAGAAGTATCAGTACAGGGTATATAGAGTATACAATGAGGGGATAACACCATATAATTTGGGACAACATTATACAATGCGAGATAACATCATATAGTATGGGGTAATATTATACAATGGGGGTATACCACTATATAGTATGGGGTAATATTATACAATGGGGATATAACACTGTATTGTATGGGGCAATATTATACAATGAGGAGATAACACCATATAATTTGGGACAACATTATACAATGCGAGATAACACCATATAGTATGGGGTAATATTACACAATGAGGGAATAACACCATATAGTATGGGGTAATATTATACAAATGGGGTAAAACACTATATTGTATGAGGAACTATTATACAATGGGGGTATAACACTATATTGTATGGGAATACATTATACAATGGGGCTATAACAGTATACTGTATGGGGTAATATTACACAAAAGGGGTATAACACTATATTGTATGGGGTAATATTATACAGAGGGGCTAAAACTGTATACTGTATGGGGTAATATTCTACAATGAGGAGATAACACCAAATAGTATGGGACAACATTATAAAATGAGGAATAACACCATACAGTATGGGGTAATATCATACAATGGGGGATGACAATATACTTTATAGGGTAATAATATAAAATGAGGAGATATCACCATACTATATATTGTATTATTATACAATGGGGGTATAACACTATATTGCATGGGTTAATATTACACAATTGGGGTATAACGATATTGTATGGGGTAAAAAAAAACCAATGGGGTATAAAACTTTATTGTATGGGGTAATATTATACAATGAAGGCATACCACTATATTATATGGGGTAATAATATACAATGGGGGTATAACACTATATTTAATAAGGGTAAAATTATACAATGAGGGGATAACACTATACTGTATGGGGTATTATTATACAATAGGGGATAACCCCATATTTTATGTGGTAATATAATACAATGAGTTGATAATACTATACTTTATGAGATAAAATTATACAGTGGGGGTATAACACTATATTATAAGGGGTAATATATAATGGGGGCATAACACTATATTATATGAGGTAATATTACACAATGGAGGTTTTACACTATTATATTTGAGGTAATATTACACAGTGGGGGTATGACACTATTATATGAGGTAATACACAATAGTGGTATAACACTATATTACATAAGTTAATATTAAACATTGGGGGTATAACACTAAAATTTGTGAAGCAATATTACAGAATGGTGGTATGACACTATATCGTATGAGGAAATATTACAGAATGGGTGTATAACACTATTTTGTATGAGGTAATAATACACAATGATGGTATAACACTATATTATATGAGGTATTATTACACAACGGGGGTATAACCGTATAATGTATAGGTTAACATTACACAATAGGGCTATAACACTTTATTATGTGGTAATATTACACAATGGGGGTATAGCACTATAGAGTAAAATTACACAATAGGGGATAACACTATATTATATGAAGAAATATTACACAATGGGGATATAATACTATATAAATGGGGTAATATACAATGGGGGTATAACACTATATTATAAGGGGTAATATTCAACAACGGGGTATAGGACTATATTGCATGGGGAAAATACAATGGGGGTAAAACACTATATTATAAGGGGTAATATACAATAGGGGTATAACACTATATTAAATGAGGTAAAATTTAGGAATGGGGTAATATTACCCAAAGGGAATATAACACTATATTATAAGGGGTAATAATACACAATGGGGGCATAACACTATATTATATGGGGTAATATACAATGGGGGCATAACACTATATTGTATGAGGTAATATTACACAATGGGTGTATAACACTATATTATAAGGGGTAATAATACACAATGGGGGGTATAACACTATATTATATGGGATAATATAACATAATGGGTTATAACACTATATTGTATGAGGTAATATTACAGAATGGGGGTATAACACTATATTATATAGGGTAATATACAATGGGGGCATCACCCTTTATTATATGGGATAATATAACATAATGGGTTATAACACTATATTGTATGAGGTAATATTACAGAATGGGGGTATAACACTATATTATATGAGGTAATATTACACAATGGGGGTACAACACTATATTATCAGGGGAAAAAGTATACAATGGAGGTA
>NW_027318697.1:0-1131 GCF_032062135.1 Pyxicephalus adspersus
AAAGCCAGAAAGAAAATCCTTCATCAGTGAGCAGCAAATAGGAGTCAGGCTGGGGTTTGAAATCAAATACAAGAATTGGACTGTAGAGGATTGGAGTTTTGTTTAATAGTGAACAAGGGATTTGTTTTCTTTGAATTATTCAAGTGCTGCAAACATTTTCTCCTAGTTTGATGTATTGTCATTTCCTTTAAAATTTTGCTCGAAAGAACAATCTTTTTATTTTGAAATTAGGTGAAGTATTGTCAGCCGTTCTTATAAACTAAGGCAAACCTGTTCAGTTCAATACTTGCACCTATAAAAGAGATGATATTTCACTATGAAGGCTGGTTTGCGTCAAACATAAATGCATGTTGGATGGAATTTTATGGGGAATGCAAAGTCAATGAGAATGATATATGCTGTTCTATAGGCTGGTCCTGCCTGATGTAAATAGTCCAGTCTTGTACTCCAACTACAATGTGCAGTGGGTATAATGCATCAAAATTGACTTCATGTCTGATTGACTTAAGGCCTTTTTTATTAAAGCTCTCCAAGGCTGGAGAAGATACCCTTTCATCAGTGAACCTAAATGATCAAGCAAACCTAAAATGGATTTCTTAAGTCATTTGCTATATGTTAGCAAATGTTTTCAATCCTGGACCAGATTTTTTCCAGGCTTGCTGGATAACCCAGGTTCACTGATGAAAATGTATCTTCTCCAGCCTTGGAGGGCTTTATTAAATCGGACCTAATGTGTAAGGTTTGCATACCTCATAAAATAGAGAGGCCCATAGCCGTAAGAATTAGGCGCAGGGTCACGTGACCGGGTGCTAGGCCTAGCCCAGAGCTTTTAAGGGGTTAAGAAAAAGGTAGTGTTGCTAGAGGGGGCTGGGCTAGTATACAACGTGGGGTAGGAAGAGATTAGGAATGGGAGATGTTAAAAGGGCTGGATGATAGTGAGAGGCCCTCTTTTGGAAAGAAAAAGTTTCTGTGTAGACGCAGATAGGGAGAAGGGGTTTTGGGGCCTAGTCAGTAGGCTGCGGCCTTTAGTTGAGGCCCAGCCACAAGATATAGTAGGGGGATGGGTTGGAGGAGTTTTACTTATTGAATCTCCTTCTTCAGTTAGGATAGTAGGGCTGCAGCCTCGCAGGC
>NW_027318697.1:3968-5385 GCF_032062135.1 Pyxicephalus adspersus
TGGGGTTGGAGCCTCGCACATTCGGGGCAAGTGAGTGGCCCTGGCGTGGTGTGTTACGGGCTGCTGGGGTTGATAATTTTGTGGTGTTGGCGGAGAGTGCCTGGGAGGGTTTCGGGCAGGACATAAGGCTTGGAGTGAAGTGGATGAGGATGTGGGGGACAGTTCGGTGACCAGGCATGGGGCATAGTGCTGCATCCTTTTAGGCTGCGGTTGACCTGGTGTTGCAGTCTGGTTCGATACAGTGGCCAGGACTGGTTGGACGGGCGAGCGCCCGTAGTTCATGAAGTGAGCTGAATACAGCATTGGGCCATTTGGGTGGCTAGGAATGTGGATGGCGTAGTGCTACATCGTATGGTGTCGGAGGAGTGGCCCCTTGGCATGGTAGGGCGCCGTGCCACGGGGGGGGGGTCGAAGATTGGAGAGAAACAATTTCCAAGTGGGATGTATTTCGGACTGGTAAACTGGTCTTCACGCTGGTGACTGGAGTGTCCTGGTGTTGCGGTCTGGTCCGATACAATGGCCAGGACTAGTTGGATGCGGAACGCTCGTGGTTCCATACTGCACGGTGTGCACTCAATACTGCGGTGGGCCATTTCGGTGGCTGAACAATGGGGGTAGCATAGTGCTACATAATCTGATGTCGGAGAAGTGGCCCCTTGGCATGGTAGGGCTCCGTGCCGGGGGGGGGGGTCCAAGATGGGTGATAAAATCTCCAAGTGGGATATATATCAGACTGTTCAATTGGTCTTCATGGTGGCGACTGGAATGACCTGGTGTTGCGGTCTGGTCCGTTACAATGGCCAGGACTGATTGGATGCGGAACGCTCGTGGTTCCATACTGCACGGTGTGCACTCAATACAGTGGTGGGCCATTTCGGTGGCTAAATAATGGGGGTAGCATAGTGCTACATCATAGGATGTTGGAGAAGTGGCCCCTTGGCATGGTAGGGCTCCGTGCCGGGGGGGGGTCTAAAATTGGAGATAAAATCTCCTAAGTGGGATATATTTCGGAAAGTTCAATTGGTCTTCACGGTGGCGACTGAAATGACCTGGTGTTGCGGTCTGGTCCGATACAATGGCTAGGACTGATTGGATGCGGAACGCTCGTGGTTCCATACTGCAAGATGTGGTATCAATACAGCAGTGGACTATTTTGGTGGCTAAAAAGTGGGGGTAGCATAGTGCTACATCATATGAGGTCGAAGGAGTGACCCTTGGCATGGTAGGGCTCCATGCCAGGGGGGGGAGTCTATGATTGGAGTAATATTTCCAAGTGGGATACATTTTCGACTGTTGAGCTGATCTTCAAGGCGACGGCTGGACTGCCCTGGTGTTGCGGCCTGGTTATGATGGCCAGGACAAACAAAATTCTTGATTGGACAGGGGCATGGTTCACCTCAACTCGGAGCATGGAATA
>NW_027318698.1:0-5383 GCF_032062135.1 Pyxicephalus adspersus
CTAACACTATCCCTTCTTGTATTTCTAATTCTAACCCTCTCTATAAGTCTTTCTTCCACTGGAACCCTAACACAAATCCTTCCTATAACCCTAACGCTAATCCTTCCTATAACCCTAACACTATCCCTTCTTGTATTTCTAATTCTAACCCTCTCTATAAGTCTTTCTTCCACTGGAACCCTAACACAGATCCTTCCTTTAACCCTAACACTAATCCTTCCTATAACCCTAACTAACCCTAACACTAATCCTTCCTATAACCCTAACACTAACCCTTCCTATAACCCTAACACTAATCCTTCCTATAACCCTAACACTAACCCTTCCTATAACCCTAACACTAATCCTTCCTATAACCCTAACACTAACTGTACAATATCTGCGAATGATCGTGTCGTTATCTGTATGTACAGGATCGGTGCTATACGATCGTTCGCAGATATCGTGCAGGATTGTTCGTCGTTCGTTTACCAACGATAATAATTGGAAGTGTGTACGTAGCTTAACTCTCCCCCCATATGCCCAACACTAATCCTCCTTATAGTGCTAACACTAACATGCAACCCCAATACTAATCCTCCTTGTATCCATATCTCCTACATTTCCTATGACCTTAACACTTAGCCCCCTTATAACACTATCCCACCGAGTAACTCTAACACTAACATTCCCGGTATTGCTAATTTTAACCCCTTCTGTATCCCTAGCACTAACCCTCCTTCTATCTCCAACACTAATCCTCTCTGCATCCTAAACACTAACCTCATGGCACTAACCTTTCCCATAACACTAATGCATATTATAACCCTTAGCTTGATCCTCCTTGTATGAATAAATCTAACCCTCCCCGTATCTCTAAATCTAAAACTTCCTATAACCCTAACTTCCCCGCCTTATAACACTATCCTATCCTGTAACCCTAACACTAACATTTCCTGGATTGCTAAAGTAACCCTCCTTGTATATCCAACACTAATCCTCCTTGGAATGCTAACACTAGCTTGCACTGTAACCCCAACACTAATCCTCCCTGTATCCCTGACACTGACCCTCCTTGTAACATTATCCTGCCTTTAATCCCAACATTTACACACCTGGTATGCCAAACATACTAATTCCTGTATTCATAACATTAATCCTTCCTGAATCCCTATCACTAATGTTCCCTATAAGACTAACCTATGCTGTATCCCTAACACTAATGTTCCCTATAAGACTAACCTATGCTGTATCCCTAACACTAATGTTCCTTATAACACTAACCTATGCTGTATCCCTAACACTAATCTTCCCTATCCACATCTAATGCCCCCCCTCTATTATATGACATGGTCTCCTAGATTGTAAGCTCTTTGGGGCAGGGTCCCCTCCTCATCATGTATCCGTCTGTCATTTGCAACTCCTATTTAATGTACAGCGCCGCATTATATGTTGGTGCTATATAAATCCTGTTTAATAATAACAATAATAATAATGGACACAGTCTGAGGATGATTAACCTTCCTGCATGTGTGTGGGGATTCCTGCATTGCCAAAGCTCGTCAGTAAATCTACATTTTCTACATATTGCCCCTGATTTATTAAAGCTCCCCAAGACTGGAGAACAGAGACTCATAAGAGAATCTGAGTGATCCAGCAAACCTGGAATGCATTTGATCCACGATTTGCTGGATCGCCCAGGTTCTCTCATGATAGTCCAGTCCTGGGGAGATTTAATAAATCAGATTTCAGTAGCACTAAACTGCTTTCTGTTTTCAGATCCCAGAAGGATTTCTGTTGCTGGCAACCATTGGCGGATATTTTCTCGTTATTTGATAATTTCTCGGTTTTCTGACAGCTGCGGATATTTAACATTTTCCAGGTAAGGACAATAAGGGTGAATCTTGATGTGTTTTGGTGTTATTGTGAGCAGTAGTGGGCGTAGTCATCAGTGGGCCCCTGTGCAGGGCTGATTTGGGCCCCCATTACCGCTGTCCCCCTTTTACCTCCAATCAACCCAGGGTACAACTGCTAAAACTCTTCCACAGCCTCAAGCACACACAAGGCTCCCTTACCACCAGGGTTCCTCCAGAGGGCGCTAGAGGTTCCTTAAGCAGTTTGTGTCCCTCGGGTCAGACTAAAGCTGGGTACACACTGCCAATTTTTGTCGTTGGAAAGGATCTTTCACGATCCTTTCCAACGACAAGGGAGTGCACGATGCATGAACGGTGCTGTACATACACCGACTGTACACACGGCAGATTTTCGCCCGATAATTGGCCGATGCCGATTATCGGGCGATAAAAATCTGACGTGTGTACGTAGCTTAAGTGACCCCAATGATGTTTTTGGCTATCTGTAAGGGTGACATTCTTCCCAATAACCCGCAATGTTTGAGAAATTCTTCCAACTGACCACCAGCCTAATATACTGTGATCTGTGGGTATATTAATTATAGAAGGGGTTCCCTAATGACCCAAAAGTTATTTCAAGGGTTCCCCCATGTTAGAAAGGTTAAGTAAGTGTTTGTTCATTGGTGGATGATGGCAGTGTGGCCCCCATTGAATTGCATAAATGTCTCCTAGATTGTAAGCTCTTCGGAGCAGGGTCCTCTCCTCCTCCTGTGTCTCTGTCTGTGTCTGCCATTTGCAGCCCCTATTTAATGTACAGCACTGCATAATATGTTGGCGCTATATTAATCCTGTTTAATATTAATAATAATAATTGGATATCCAAAAGGCCCAAGACTGCTGTCTATGTTCCCTTGTAGATGATTGGCTCTGATTGTATTGTATTGTATTGTATTGATCTCTTATAGTTAACAGAACAGAAATACGAACATTGTGATTGGATAAAAAATGATGGCAAATCCAAAATGATACAGTTATCACCAGAAAAGAAGTAGAAGGGAACCAGCCAATGAGAGAACATCAGACCCCCTACTCCTCCCGCTTCCTATTTTATTATTATTATTATTTTAATAAACAGGATTTATTTAGCACCAACATATTATGCAGCGCTGTACATTAAATAGGGGGTGCAAATAACAGACAGTGACACAGGAGGAGGAGAGGACCCTGCCCCGAAGAGCTTACAATCTAAGAGGTGGGGGAAGTATCACACAATAGAAGGGGGGATATGGCATGGTGGGAAATAGGGTTTAGGAGACAGAAGAAGATGGGTAGGTGAGGTTGAAGCGTTGGGTTTTGAGCGCTCTTTTATATGGACAGAAAGTAGGAGCAAGCCGAATAGGAGGAGGTAGACCATTTCAGAGAGTTGGGGCAGCTCTAGAAAAGTCTTGGCGCCGGTTGTGTGATGAGGTTATAAGTGAGGAAGTCATTAGTAGGTCGTTGGAGGAGAGAAGAGAGCGGCTAGGGGGGGACTTATCTATCAGGTCAGAAAGGTAATTGGGACAAGAACTAAGGAGGGATATATAGGCAAAACACAGGAGATGAATTTGATTCTAAGGTGAAATGGAAGCCAATGAAGAGAACTACAAAGAGATGCAGCAGAAGAGATAGGTGGGAAGGCAGTGTATGGGGTAGGTAGGTGGGAAGGCAGTGTATGGGGTAGGTGGGCTTCCTATAACCCTAACACTAATCCTTCCTATAACCCTAACACTAACCCTTCCTATAACCCTAACACTAATCCTTCCTATAACCCTAACACTAACGCTTCTTGTATTTCCCATTCTAACCCTCTGTATAAGACTTTCTTCCACTGGAACCCTAACACTAACCCTCAGTGTTAAGCCACAACCCTCACTATAACCCCAACACCACCCCATCTTGTATCCATAACTCCAACCTTCCGTATAACACTGTCTTTCTCTTTAACCCCAGCCTTAGGTAGCCCTATCACTAACCCTTAAGACATTAATATTCCCTGTACCTCTAATAGTAGTTCTTGAAACTCTAACTAACCTTTCTTATAACCCTAAGACTAACTCTTCCCATAACCCTAACACTATCCGTTCCTACAACTCTAGCTCTTATTGTATTTCTAACTCTCCCTATGCCACTATCTCATTCTGTAACCCTGACATTAATTCCTGTATCCTTAACACTAGTCATAATGACACTAACCTTCCTTGTAATCCTAACACTAAAGTTTTACTTGAAGCCACAACCTTTACTATAACCCCAACACTGCCCCATCTTGTATTTGTAACTCAGATCCTCTATATAACACTATCTTTTTTCTTTAACCCTAACATTAGGAATCCCTGTATCCTCAGCACTAACCTCCATAACAATAACCTTTCCTGTAACTCTAACACCAGCACGCTTCTTGAAGCCCTAATATTAACCTTTCCTGTATTTCTAACTGTAACCCTTACCATAACAGTACACACCTTGCCTTGTTCCTCTTTGTATGACTAATTCTAAGCCTTCAACACTAATCCTCCCTATAACACTTAAGCTGCGTACACACTTTTTTTGAACGACGAACGAACGACGAATGATCGATTGGGCAAAAATCGTTCGTAAAAAAAGTAACCAACGACGCCGACGAACGAGAATAGTCGCTGGAAATGAACGACCGGACCGGCGGATCGGATGACGATCGTTTACCATCTATCGTGTGTACGGTCGTTCATTGATCGTCCATGGTCTGAGCATGCGTAATCTTCCTTATAACACTAACCTATGCTGTATCCCTAACACTAATCTTCCATATAACACTAATCAATGCTCTATCCCTAACACTAATCTTTATAACACCAACCATTTCTGTATCCCTAACACTAATGTTCCCTATAACACTAACCTATGCTGTATCCCTAACACTAATCTTTCTATAACACCAACCTATGCTGTATCCCTAACACTAATCCTCCCTATAACACTAACTTATGCTGTATCCCTAACACTAGTCTTCCCAATAACACTAACCTATGCTGTATCCCTAACACTAATGTTCCCTATAACACCAACCTATGCTGTATCCCTAACACTATTCTTCCCTATAACACTAACCATTTCTGTATCCCTAACACTAATGTTCCCTATAACACTAACCTATGCTGTATCCCTAGCACTAATGTTCCCTATAACACTAACCTATGTTGTATCCCTAACACTAATGTTCCCTATAACAGCAACCTATGCTGTATCCCTAACACTAATATTCCCTATAACACCAATCTATGCTGTATCCCTAACACTAATCTTCTTTATAACACCAACCCATGCTGTATCCCTAACACTAATCTTCCCTATAACACTAACCTATGCTGTATCCCTAACACTAATCTTCCCTATAACACTAACCTATGTTGTATTCCTAACAGTAATCTTCCCTATTACACCAACCTATGCTGTATCCCTAACACTAATCTTCCATATTACACTAACCTATGCTGTATCCCTAACACTAATCTTCCTTATAACACTAACCTATG
>NW_027318699.1:0-5380 GCF_032062135.1 Pyxicephalus adspersus
TTAGTCTGTCATTTGCAATCCCTATTTAATGTACAGCGCTGCGTAATATGTTGGCGCTATATAAATCCTGTTTAATAATAATAATAATAATAAAGTGTCTGACCTTAATGCCTGCTGCCCTTCAACCCCTCTGAAAATGTATTGTATTCAATGTTTTAATGTGTTTTCAATGCATTTGCAGACTGAATACTCTGCTTCTGTAAAGGATTCCAACCATTGGGGAAATATACACATATACTGGGGAATAATTAGTACAAACATATCAAATATAAAAGTTTTAGTGAATGCAGTGTTTTGCAAAGGTAGATCCAATGATGAATGATAAAGTTACCCTGGAGATAAACAAAGTCAGTCACTGCAACCACAAAATCAACCAAGTCAAATTTAACCTTCCAAAGTTCTGTAAACTGGTGCCCCAGGGGGACAGACATCATGATGATCAAGCCGACACAAGGAGGATACTCCACAACCAAATGAATCCTAAGTGGAGGTGGGCATCTGTGTCAAGGTAAACAATGATAGTATGTCTAGTTGCTTTGAAGATGAATGTCTGTGATAAAGGCAGGTCAAGGAAGCTAATCTTAGCAAAACTTAGCAATATTTACTACTGATATACCTCTACTAAGGATTATTTTGCTTGCGGAGGCCCTTACAGTGGCCTCTAGAGGATTGGTCCTACTGGTGACTGTCCCCCTGTGGTACCTGGCTATGGAATCTTGGAGGGAATTAAGGAGTTTTGAGCTTCAACTTGCATGGTGATGATATCTGAAGTCCCTTGCCAGTTTGTTTTACTTTTGTATGCTGATTACTGGTAACTTCTTCTCAAAAAAGGACCATATAAAAAAGTATGAAAAAGTACCGTATTTTTCGGACCATAAGACGCACCTGACCCTAAGACACACCCAGGTTTGAGAGGAGGAAAACAAGAAAAAAAATATTCTGAACCAAACTGTATAAAGAAATATTTAATAAAATATAGCAGAATATTATTTACGAAAGAGAGATTGCACATTGCACATTGCACATTTCACATAGCACATAGCACATTGAACAAAGCACAGATATTGCACTACAAGACTATAGTGACAGGAAAACTACAGCTCACCTGTCATAGGAAAATGACTGCTGCACGAAAAAAATGCTAACCAGCACTGCTCGCCTTACACTGCCCTCCTCCTGCTCACTGCCTCCCTTCCCACTCCCCACTGAGCCTTCACACACAGAAACACATCCCCAGCATCCCTATAGAAGTGAGTTGCTGATAAACACAGGGAGGGGATAAGGTAGGGGTGGACGGAGTTATGTTTTTTGTAATCCGGGCAGGGGAGGCTGCAGAACGGAGGGGGCCATGCTGCAGGGGGGATGCCAGGCTAGATAGAACTGCAGCCGTCTGCTGGGGGTATTCAGACCATAAGATGCACCCCCCCATTTTCCCCCCACTTTTGGGGGGGAAAAAGTGTGTCTTTTGGTCCGACAAATACGGTACGTCCAAATCCTTTTTTTGGTTTTATCAAGTAATTCTGGTAGTGTATAACAAGTTTTCTGAATGGGGAGTTTATTTGCAAATGAAAGGGAGTGTTTGACTGGACCTTTGAAAATGCTGAAATATAAACTAAGCAGTACTGAGCTTGCATTACTAGCATTCCTAGCAATTATAGTACACCAGCTACTTTTGGATCATGAAATCAAACTTTGAAATCACTACAGCTAAATGTAATATTGGGGGCTACATTGATTTTTTTATTTAGTTTTATACAGTAACAAGTAATCATCATTAACCAAAACTTTCCAACCCCCTGGCCTATGGATGCACTTACACCTATCCTTTCTGTCTATTATCATAGCTACTGAATTTGGCCTAAAAGTTGAATATAGGCTGGTTTATTAACTCATCAATTTAAACTAGCAATGAACTCCAGTAGGCAAGTTTTTATTCAACACAGAGTTGCCCATCATGTTTATGCCTCCTATAGGCCTGTTTGGCTGTATGCTGAACAATAGCAACATCTCTTTCTAAATTGTTGTGAGCAATGAGGAGAGAAATCAGTCAGGGCAGCACTAGTGCACAACAGTAAGTACTCAAGTTAGACTTAGGTCCTCCCCTATACATTTCATTATTCTATATTGGTTAGTACATATGTTTATTATAAGGATAGATTAATAATGAGTCACGCCCTGTTGCAACGTTAGAATTGGAACCGAATTGACTAAAGACCTTAGGGTTTTGAGGTTCCTGTAGTGCTCTTATCAAACATACAGGTACCTGTAGATGATAAACTAATCTTCACCTTTGTAATATTCTGTTGTTTATTTCTAGTAAGGGTTTTTCTCTAGTGGGTATTATCTCTATTTAATGCATGTGACACATGAACCAGCTGGCTCCATGGGATGAACTTAAATACATATGACAGGGTGATGAAACCTTGTAATGTGCAGGAACTGGATATGGCTACTAGGGATGAGCGAAAAGGCCTCTTCCAGTCTCATGAAAATTTCTGATTTTGCGAACCCATCGGAAGTTCAAGGAAATTATAGGATGATTCCTACGGCTGCATTCATTGATGAGCACAGCCACGGGACTCACACTGACAGGAGGATTCCCACGGCTGTGCTCATCAATGAAGGCCGCCGTGGGAATCATTCTGTGATGATTCCCACGGCTGCATTTATTCATGAGCACAGCCGTGGGAATCCTCCTGTCAGTGTGCGATCCCCGGGCACTAGAGGTTAATTGAGGACAAGGCTCCCTATTCAAGATATTTTATAGTGCATATACTAGTTGTACACTTGCAATACATGAAAAATAGGAGTGCTTGTAAAAAGCATCTATACTCTTTGTACAACATTTGTATCTCTTCTGCATTTTTCCCATTGAGCACTCTGTCATTTGAAATGATTTTCAGTCTTTAACTCTTTTGTTTTTTTATATATACCGGTAATAAAAAATTATGAAAAGTTAGCAGTGCCCTATTATTTTTAATTTAAAAAAAAAAAAAAAACTACTCCCTAACCCCAGGTCAACTTTCAATCTTGCCACAGTATGATATTATGTTTGAAGTTCTCCGGGTCACCTATTAAGCAATATTCTCTCAAAAGCTAAGCGCTTGCAATGGTCTTGCATTAAGCTGAACCAGAAACTCAAGCATAGAAATCTTGCTACCACTGTCACCAACAAATATCAGAAACTTTAGCCATACAGTTATGTTTAGGTAAATAAATATATATATATATATATATATATATATATTCAGTAAATTTCTACAACACGTATATGTACATGTAACACTTTTCGTATCTTTTGAAAACAATGCCAACATAAAATGTGATTCTGATAAATGCCTTGTATTATCAACCCAGTTCCACCCATTGGGCTACAGAACACTTAATATGGGTAAAAAACTGCTTGGTATTACACACACTTTGTTAGATGTTTAATAGATATCTGGTAGGATCGAAAGTATTTCACTGTACTTGTTTTTTTTTGGATAAAGCATTGAGTATTTGTGCATTTATTAAAGAAATGTACTGAATATTTTATTTTAATTTACCTTTTTTAATTTTCCTAAACATTTTAAACCTTTAGCCACACCCAAAAGCTGAAATAAGAGTTTAAGATGGAGTAGCACTTTATCATTTGGAAAATGAAGAATGGTCTTTGTTCAAATCTATAGTGAACAGAGCTGCTGCATACTTATAACTTATAAAAATATATTTAATGAAGACATCCTTTGTACATTATTTTGACATGCATCTTCTAGCTATTTATAAAAAGGTTGTCTAAGCCTTGCTCTGACAGTAGAAACTGGAAATAATGATTGCAGAAGTAAAGTACATTTTTCTATGGCTAAAAGTTTATGTTTTAGTATGTATCTTTAGTATGTACTAATAAAAGTATTGTAAATGCTTTCTGGCAAAGCAGCTAACAGTTTGCTTCCTGTCTGCAGAGTTATTTGTCTGTATTTAGTCAGCTCTTAGTCAAAAACCAGCAACAAACCTAAATTATTTAAATCTGCTAATCTCACTAAAAAGCTGACTACGTGATACAATAAACTGTCAACTAAGGCAAAAATATGTGCTGAAGAGAACAGCTCATGGGAGACTTGCTTCATTTGCTCATGTGGTTTATTGTATAGTAAATGGAAGGCAGAATAAGAAAAAGATGCTGCTTTTTAGCTGTAATGGTGTTAAAATTCTGGCATCTCAGCCATGGATATTAAATATGTAAGTCTGTAGAGCATAACAAATTCCACCACTTATTTTTTCCGCCTAAGTGTTCATTTGCATTTAACTCTAGCAAGATTACTTTGAGGAGGGGAGGAGGTATACAAAAGTGAGAGAATTACCATTTCTGAAATAACGGCACTGCAAAGAAAACTGTGGTACATTTGTAGTATATATTTTGACTCCTTACTCATATTTTTAAAGGTAAACTCCTGGAAGATATATAAAAATACACCAAAACAGCTGTATATACATTAAAACACATGTAAATGTCCATAGCCTGAGCTATTGTATTCACTTGCTTGACGCTTGCATAGGAAGACAGTCATTCACCTGTTTGTCCAAATATGTTAAAGGACAGAAATATGAAACCTGCCATTTCTGATTTAGGTGCAGGCTCTAGAATTGCAGTGAATCACTGACCTAAAAAAAAAATATGTAGGCTTTGAATTTGGTGAAGCATGACCTCCCATTCTGCATATGTATTCTAGGTCAGGGACTTACTAGGATTAGTAATATGACCCTACAGCCTACTGCTTTGAAAACAATCAAGTAATAGGAGTTTTTATTTCATTTTACTCACAGTTTCCTAGTCCAAAAAGACTAAATATAAATGTAGATTTAGCATGTTTTCTTTATTCCTTTTTACTTTTTTCTTTTTTTTGTAGCTGTATGGCAAGTTCACTTTCTTTACTAGAGTGTTTCTCAGTAGTCACTGTCTGGACCTTCACCAGTGGTCAGTTCTTATTTAAAATTGTAGAGTAACAGCAGGAACTGTCCCTCCAGTTTGCTTCCTCTTAGTATTTGGCTGTAAGCAGGAGTTAGCACTCTCACTAGACAGTCATCCCTTTGCCTGGAACGACATGTATTTGAGCCCATCGTTTTTCATTTGTTTTGTTTTTTTACTGACCAGAACATGGCTTGTAATGAACGTGGTTTTCAGAGGTTGTAAAGCTGCGTACACACTTCCAATTTTTATCGTTGGAAATGAACGACGAACGAACGATGAACGACCGATTGGCCAAAAATTGTTCATAAAAAAAGTAACCAACAACGCCGACGAACGAGGATAGTCGTTGGAAATGAACGACCGGACCGGCGGATCGGATTGGACGACGATCGTTGACCATCTATCGTGTGTACAGTCGTTCAGTGATCG
>NW_027318700.1:0-5379 GCF_032062135.1 Pyxicephalus adspersus
CACTACAGAGTAAAATAGGTGGCTGTAGAGTGTCAATGGTGAGTTTGTGATGTGGCTTCTTTGCTTGTACCATTCCAGAAGTATCACCACACCAACAGCAAACCTTAATGCAGTGACCAATCTGAATACTTACTGACTACAGTACAAAAAGATGGGGGTCAGCCATGAAGGGACAAATATGTCCAGATTTAGGTGATACTGCAGTTCAATTTTTTACTTGTGATGACCACTAGTGTTGATGTTCGAATTTGGGTTGTCCTTATTTTCATATAATATAGCTATTCAAATTCGGTTAGACTGGACCCGAAAAAAACGAGATTCGACGGCAAAATAATAATAATTTTTGTATAAAAAAAATAAAAATTAATGGTAAATTAATTTATTGAGTGTTTAACTTTTTTTTACAGGTTATCCTATAATGACATGATATCTCTTAAGCTACGTACACACTTCCAATAATTATCGTTGGTAAACGAACGACGAACGATCCTGCACGATATCGGCGAACGATCGTCTACATCTTACCTGATAGCAAGCCTTTATTTTATAACTTTTATATATGGACTAATTCATTCTTGCCTGCTGCTATATGTAATGGCTGGAGTGTCGACAAAATGCTGCTTGTGTGTTTATGGGGAACTCTTTAAATGTGTAGTTAGTGGCTTAGATAGGCAGAGGTTTTCTTTGTTTTACACTATGGACTTTCCGTACAAAGTCCTCCCATATTGAAACTATTTGGCATGAAATTAAACTACAGGACAGACCTTCTTGAATTGCCATTTCCAACACAGGTCCCCCTTGTAAGCTTGTTTAAAGTAACAATAGTTTGTTCCATTGCATAGCTATTCTGAAAAAAATAATTATCATACTTTTACTTATAATACACTTCAGGCTGTTATGTTATGAGATCAATATGACTTTGTGCTAAGATAATATGTTCAAGGATTTGATTATGCTGCAGCAGGATTCTTTAGCGCTCTGGCAAGGAAAGGTTCACGTAACCTAAAGAAACTCCTGCCAAATCCACAAACCACTAATGACTCCTCTGAGCATAGAGACTCTTTTCACCGCAACCACAAGAGAAGCCGCAGACCCACTCCCCTCCAAACCGCACTATGCCACACATAGCAAAATTCTATTGACAGTTCTGCAGGCTTACATAACACTCCAAACAACCCATAGCACTTAACTGATTACCTCATGAAGGAATCATACTGGGCAAAAAACCAAGTACCTGCATGTCTCCAGATACCAAAACATTACATATCACTACCTAGGAATCAGCCCTGAAAGTTTACTGTTGCCAACTGTGAGTAACTAGAGAGAAAAAAATCCTTACTATTAAATAGTGACTCCCAAATAAAGTTCAAATAGATAATGCTGATATCAGTTTGTCAGATCGTTTAATGGATGTTTTCTGAATGGTTGGTAGTGGTTTCTGTACATCACCACCTGAATTTTGCTTTGCTTATGTCTTGCTGAACAAGCCAGTAAATGTGTAAATATTTCTGTATGTATGAAATGAAACACATTCAAATGGTACAATTTATGTTATTTATGAAAAATTTCATCACAAGCAGCTCTGGAATGAATGATTTCCATGTGTGTGTATAAATATATATAAATATATATATATATATATATATGTAATGGGTCCATTTCCACACATTCTTAAACAATGAAGTAAAATAACTTTTCTCATGTTAGTTAAAATATTATCTAACGAGCAGCTCTCTCTACTACTTTTTGAAGTCACTTGTGTTTTTGGACACCATGAGCCGAGGCAGGACGAAACAGGGGTGGGTGGGTTTGTGGTAAAGTGTGGCAACAGGCATTTGGTGTAGAGGAAAACATGGCTTCAGATCCTGCCAGCTTCGATGTTAACAATGTTAACAGGGCCCTGGAATTAGTTGGTGATGTTCTGGGTAATTTTTAAAACCCCAATTCCACTACAGAGTAAAATAGGTGGCTGTAGAGTGTCAATGGTGAGTTTGTGATGTGGCTTCTTTGCTTGTACCATTCCAGAAGTATCACCACACCAAGAGCAAACCTTAATGCAGTGACTAATCTGAATACTTACTGACTACAGTACAAAAAGATAGGGGTCAGCCATGAAGGGACAAATATGTCCAGATTTAGGTGATACTGCAGTTCAGTTTTTTACTTGTGATGACCACTAGTGTTGATGTTCGAATTTGGGTTGTCCTTATATTCATATAATATAGCTGTTCAAATTCGGTTAGACTGGACCCGAAAAAAACGAGATTCGACGGCAAAATAATAATAATAATTTTTGTATAAAAAAATAAAAATTAATGGTAAATTAATTTATTGAGTGTTTTAATTTTTTTTTACAGGTTATCCTATAATGACATGATATCTCTTACTGTGTAACACACTTTCCAGCACAGAAATATTATGATACATTTGTTACATTTTTCTTTTATCCACTGCAAGAAAAATGTAACAATTGTATCATATTACTGTGCTGGAAAGTGTGTTACAGTGTAAGAGATACCTGCGGGGCATCTTCTCAATGATTGCAGCTGTGTCTGCAATCATTGAGAAGAGTGTGCAATCCCCGGGGCACTACAAGTTAATTAACCTGTAGTTGCCCGGGGCTCGTAGTGGAACTGCAGCGTTTATCTGCATTCCAGTTCCCACGGTCACATGACTCTGGGAACTTTGCGGTCAAAGCCGTGACTGCAGGCGATCCCTGGGCACTGGAGGTTGAATGGGGACAAGTTTTGCCATTTATCTTATCTAGTGCCCTGTGTTCTTGGATAGAGAAACTCTATCCAGGAACACATACACCTAGCAACAGCAATCATGACTAGGGTACCTCGTACCTTGCCTTCCAACTCTTTTTACCCCCCCAACCCGTACTTACCAATTCCTCCTTGACAGCCCCACTCACTTAAATATCCCTATACCTACAATAAAAACTCCACACCAAATGCGTTTTAAAATGGCTGTCAAGCAGCCATTTATTTACATAACAAATTTTCCAATAATTACCATAAATTAACATAAATAAATATTTCAACATATTTAACAAATAACCCCCAAACCAATAAATAACCTTTAAATAACATTTCAATAACATTTACATAACATTTTAAGGACAACCTTAACATTAACCCTTTCTAAACTAACCAACCTATACCTCTCACTTACACCTTTCTTCGCCAAAGCCATTTTACCGAACAACTAAATTGCAGGTCCGGAAGGTAAAGTCCGCCACGCCACCACATTTCCATAATAACCAAAACACCAATCCAACCAGGCCCCCTAGCAGCACAGCACCACCTCAGGGGCCTCCACCGTTCCACTTACAAGAGGGGGGGTTACGCCACCACTTTGGGTGCCCCCGAACCTTAATTAACCCAGAACTCTTACCTTCCACCAAACCTCAACCGCCTCCACGCGCCTTATAACAGGGCGGTTGGGGGGTAGATTTCTTCTCTCCAAAAAACTGTGCTGTCTCTCCCTTACCCCCTCTTTTTATCTATTTCTCTCCACCCCTTAAACTTTTGACCTGACCCTCACTCAATCCCCTTCTCTATTTACTGTAGCTCAATCCTAACCTCCATCCCCCCCCTTTTCTTTTCAGGCAGCACGAGGACACCTGTCATGCCGCCCCTACGCATATCCCTGCTGCGGGCCTCTCTGGATCGCTGTTGCAGTCCTGTAGTATGTGTTCCTGGATAGAGTTTCTCTATACAAGAACACAGGACTCCATGTGTTCTTGGATAGGGAAACTCTATCCAAGAACACATACAACTAGTAAAGGCCTTATCTTTAAATTGTGGGCAGCATCCAGAACAAATTAAATGATTTTCTTATTAAACCTATGGGAAATCACATTTCGGTTAACAAATGTGATTCTGGAACTAATTATCTTTGTTAGCCGAGATATCACTGTATTACCTTACTGCTATATAAATACAAGGTAATAATAATCAATCTCTAACTAGAAGATGGTGAAAATATGACTGCTGTAAGCACAACCTTTAAAGAAAGGACGCCCAGTTTTCCATTTTTCCCATTTTTGTTCCTGTGATTTACCTGATCAGAGGCAAAAGCTAAATGTAATATAGAGATTTGCAGTGAACCATGGTAGCAGCAAACATGAACCTTGTGTTTTATTAATTTTAGAAAACAGTCAAGTAAAATAGTGATTGTGTATACAGGAGTAGCTGGATGAATGAAAAAAAACAAGCTTGATCCTATTCACTATTGACTCCTTTAGTAAATCAATCAGATTGGGCAGTACGCATGTACTGTATCAGAAAAGTGATATTCCAACAAATTATTGGAACTGTGGTCTCCATGGCTTTGTCTAAAGGGTCACAGTGTAGGAAATATAATTTTTTTAAGCTGGAATATATAACAATTTCATAAAATGGCCATTCCTGCAATATTCTTTTTTCTTGGAGGACATTATACTGGGATGATGTCAACTAGTAAAAATCCCTTGTCACTGAATGCCAGATCTTAGATACTTTGTGCATTATTTCATAATATCCATAAGGAATTAGGCATTTACAGGAAATATGGTAAATAGCCTATATAGTCCCTCATAGATTAAATCTTCATGTTACAGCTGTTGTACACAATTATACTAAAACGATGCATTTAAACAATCAAAATGACTTTTAAGATTTATGTTTGAATACCATGCATTTTTTAGGGATTTAAAATCAGCAACAGAAAGATATTGAAAAAATTAGAGTAAAAATGTATAGGAGTTAAATACCTTCTAAACCAGCCTTTCCCAACCCTTTTAACATAAAATGACTTTTAGGTCTTCAGGGAACCCCTCCTTTAGGTACTATATGCACAACTCACAGTAAATTAGGCTGATTGTCAGTAGGAAGAACGTCTCTGATTGTCAGTAGGAAGAACGTCTCTTACCTTGCTGGCCAGTGGGTGAATGTCGCTTTTACAGATAGCCAAAAGATCATTAGTGTCACATAAACTGGCCTTAGAGTCACTGATTGTTCCTTGCTCAAGGACCCCATAACAACCTGTGGAGGAACCCCAGGGTTTGACACTCTCAATAATTGTAATTTAAATAAAAGGTTAGGGATGTCCATAACTTTACATAGTTGCACTTGTGAATAGCATACATTTCAGCAAAAAACATTACACATATACAGTCAGTTTCATTGTATTGGTAATAAAAGGTAGTTTAAAATAATCAAGATAAATGGAGGAAACAATCAGTACAATCAGTTTCATTTCTACTAAAAGCCTTGACTATGCTGCATACACATAATCTTATTGCAGTACACAGTATATTGGTATGTATGCAAATATTTTGAGAATACAATAATGCAATTGTGTTTAAAATTTAACATACTTATTTGAGTTAAT
>NW_027318701.1:0-5379 GCF_032062135.1 Pyxicephalus adspersus
CAATTGATATTTGAGTGTGTTCTCTCTTTGAAAAACTTCCTGTTGTACTCTTGTGTTTTCTGCAAACCAGTAAATATGTTGTACCCTGCATTTTCTTTAATTTTACTTGATATTAGCATCTTGCAACCCGCATACATGAGCACTGCAAGAGGAAAGGGCAGGACTGGGAACACAATGGTAGCATGAGGGAGTAGAGGGATTACTTTGTTATTTTGCTGTTGGTCTTTCACTGTCCAGTCAGCAACCCGAAATGCAAAAAGGATGCTATACCTGTATGTGGTGTCATCTACCTGTCTGTATTAATCTCAAAAACTGAATGGAAAGAAACACAAATCCTTTGTCAGATAAAACCTTTCTCTCATATGTATTTCAATTGTGTATTTAGCTGTTTGTCCGTAGTTAAGTTTCAATGTTCTTTACAGCTTGAGTTATCCTATATGCTTTGTTCGGCAGATATGTCAAGAACTTCTGCAATTCCTCAGGAGACGTTTTCGCTGCCCTGACAGTAAGATATGGCCACAAAGCCCATGGATCTACTGGCAGAACTTCAGCTCCTGGAGAAAGCATCTACTCTAGAGAGATTGCGTGCAGCAAAGAAACGGAGAGAGCAGCAGTTGAAGAGGTGGGTGCAAAATGAGAGGGAGGAAGAAAACAGAAGGCGAAGACAGCAGAAAGCCAGAAGGAAGACACCCACCAGGAGCAAAAGAGTCTCTTTTCCTTCTCGAGTTACCCTCCATGAGGCCTGCCTGAGGAATGACCCAGAGGAAGGTGAACACAGTCACATGGGATAATAGTTATATAAGATATAAGGGGGAGAAATCTTGGATTTATTCAAATGTTTATAGATAAACTGATAGCATTGCCCCACAGTAATCATAATAAAGCTTGGACCTGAACCTGACAGGTTGCAGTTTAGCAATATGAGCAAAGTAATGTTACCTACAGATAGCCCCCCTAGCCATTCATACTTAGTAATCACCAAGTCCCTTGCCATGTTGCCACTACAGCACCCCAGCCTGTTTAAGCTCTGGTGTTACCTGTTCTTGGAGCTTAGACAGAGAGATGGCCACATGCCCGGCACATGATGTGCTTAGGCCAACAGGGACCCGAGCACTGTCACATAGGGCGGCCAGGAGCCTTCCTTACACCCATAACCCCTCTTTGTTAGCAAGGGGTCTGCCGGTGGCAGGACAGCTGTGTGGGAGGGTGGCTTAGTAAGTACACTTGCTGGGCAATTTGCAGACACTGTCACTTTGCCTTGAACTGATCTAGTTAGAAATTTAGAGTTGTCCTGTGTCCCATGCACACATCTGTGATATTTCAAGGAGTCTAATTAGACCTAATTATAGGTCCAATAATAGCTCTAATTAGTTTTTACCTTAGAATACAGAACTATTCCTTCATCACAAGTGCCGTTATCTTCATCCAGTCCTCTTCTGGGTGTCAGATATTTGGTCACGGAGGGAGGACATAATTCCTTCTCACGTGTGCAGGAGTTGTTTCAGTTCCTCCAGACCCGGGGTATGCCAGAATACCCAGCATATCACGGCATGTTACATGGAGCTGTGCAGCTCATTGTAAATTGGGAACAGGCAAGTAAGTATGTTTTATTGCAGAAAGGAAAACGCCTGTTCATTCTGCAATAAAAATTCTGCCTGTTCACAGTTTTTATTTTTGAAACAATAGTTATTTGGTATTTGGCAGATCAAAGTTTCTGTACCTACCTTAACTGTCTTATAGAGGTAAAACTTGGGAAAATGTTCATGTGTTTCAGATGTCTTTTTTTTTGCTCTGACATATTTGAATGGCAATCAGCCTGACAAAGGCACCTGTTTGTTCTTCGAATGATAAAACAAAGATATGCTTAAAACTTAAAGTCTACCGACAGGAATAAGCTCCCTGAACCTGCAGGAGAAACTTTTTTTAAGTTTGATCAAAGTTGGGGTTGAGTTGTGTTGAGATCTGTGTGTGTATATTGAAGTTGTAGTGCACTTTAATCAATGGTAAGCTTGACATGACGTAGTCAGTACTCCAAGCTATAACTTTCTGTAGGGATTAGCTTTGGAAGTGATGGGGCTGGGGAACATAATGATTTGTGCCATTATTAATGTGCTTGAATGCATTTAAAGTATGTGGGAAGAAGTAGCCTGACTCATCATTGTCTCTGGTGGGGTGTTTGATGCAATATGTAGAGTACACAGTTGCCCCTAAGCATCACAAATGACTCCATAGCTAAAGGAGCTTTTTTATACTGTCATTCAGTTTGATTAATAAATTAAAAACCTATAACTAGAAATGCAATTAGCATTTTCTGCGTTGAGTTGCCAAGGATGACATTTTCCCGGAGTGTATGTGTCATAATGCAGGCCTGAGTGGCAAATGATCTCAGGTGTTACATAGAGGTACGTTTATAAGAATTAGATCTGATTCAGTATTCATATGGCTGTAAATATTCTCTGGCATGGATTCAATCGTTTTTGGATTCATATTGCATAGCACATTGGGTGTGGAGGGCAAATACTGGCACACAAAAATAAGAACTTTACGTTTCATATTTGTAGGGTGTCCAACAAGCATGTGTATGCAGCAGGGGAAGACTGGGAACTTTTGGCTGGAGGGTAAAATACAACTAAATGGGCCTTTCATGGCAGGGGCAGATTTATGTGGCCAAATGAAAGTGTGCCTTGGTAGGACAGTGATTAGTGGGCTTGGTTAAAGGTTGGTATTCCTCAAGGGCATAGGTAATTGATGATCAGATCTTCCATCATCAGTTTCATTTACTGATCTTAGTATCCATTCACATAACATCACAAAGCCAATAGCCCAATATTTGTACTTGCACAGGGGTAAATGACTCTTTGCCCAGTCTTCCCCTAGTATGTGGTACAAATTGGGCCCATTGCCTTGGGGTTGGCAAACCAAATGAATAGGTTGGCAATATACCAAAATATCCAAAAACCAGATAAGCATTGGTTTGGCAACCCAAGGGCATTACTTTGCACTGTGGTTTGCTGCAACACGTGTGTGTTAGAGCTGCACTGCCTTAGTGCATTGGAGTGCAAATGGCTGAGCAATGTGCTAACATGCATGAGTCCGTCTGTGGTCATGCATACATACAAGTGCAGGTTGCAATGGAAAAATGTAAACCTAGCCTAAGATGTGAACGTACGGTTCAGGAGAGTATAATCAAGGGAATGGTTGGAACACACTTCTAGCAGAGGTAGTGCATCAGTCAATATTAAGTGAATGTAAACAAAATCTTGGGTCTATACTCAAAAAAATACAATTTTGCAGCATTGGCATTTAAACAAATTGTTAACAAGTGTACTTTGACTTCAGTTTGAATTTAGGTCACAGATGTTTGGGAATTCTAATTTAAACTTTTCTTAAGAGGAGTAGTAATAAGTACTTTTGTAATAATCATGTGGCATAGATCACCCAGAGATAACCACTGAAGTTTTGTAAGCATTTCTGATAATTGCTAGGCTCCAGTGACTTATATGTCGTTACACAGCCTGCCGAGTCCAGCGAGAGTGAGAATATGCATGTTCCTGACATATAATAATGGCCTAATTGCTGGAATAATATGAATTTAATGAATCATAAATGCCAGCGTGATGTTGTCAAAGCAATGTTATCACAAAGGTAATGGGTGGGTCACTCAGGTATGGAACATTATGGCACCACTGTGAGAAGGACAGGGTTAAGGAAACACAAGGACACCTGACTATTTCTGGACCAATAAACCTTGGTGAAACTTGTTATGCAAGCTTGTTAGGAACTGGAGCAGGCGGGTTTGGGAGGGCTGAGTACCAGATCTGTATTTATTGGAAAGAGAGCTTTCAGACTCTATACCTGGATGAAATACAGCTCATGCCTTTTTATCTTATATTTTACTGGTTATAAAACGTCAGAGTAATGATCTTGTGATTATAGGCTTGGCTGTTGTCCTGATTTAATCTTGCAGCTATTGAACTGAAACATCTTCTCTCTACAAGATATGGCCTATGAGTAGAATAACTGCTATAAAGTTACTAGGACCATTTCTCTACCCCAACTAATTCAACTGGGTTCTGGTTTAGGACAGCCAATATACAAAAACAATGACTGGTATTTAGCATTCCTGAATTTTAAAGATGGGAAAGAGAACATCACTAAGCACAAAATGTTAGGTGGGAAGCCATGCTTCTTTAACACCTGGGTCTTGCAAAAGGATCTTAAGAGCAAATATGACCAGTGAAACCCAATAGCACCCCAGTGTCATGGTGCCACACTATTTATACCAATAGCACTTTTACTATTACTACTATATTTCTTTTGTACTATTGTTTAAAAGTTATTAAGCGCAAAAGTCTGGAGTTTTAATAAAAGGTTGAATGCAATGTCTCTATGTACATAGACCAAAAAGATAGACATTTAGGGAGGGGTTTTGTTCCTAGGGATGGGTTTTTCCCAAATGATAGATGCAATGACCCAAGGAAGCTTGGGACCCCCTCTATTGCCACATAGTTGTACTTATCATACAATGTTATCAGCAGGTAAGATGCCCATTTGCCACTGAGCACAAGGTTGCATCCTATTCACCACCTATGTCCATGTGCAAGCTCCGGTATATTCCCTGTATGGCCATGCAAGATCAATGGCTGTACAACTGTGTTTTGTACCCTTGTGTTTTAGATGCATAATAATGTAGCATGGGAATGGGGTTCTGATGGTGGCCACTGCACAATAAAGAAGGCAAGGACGTAAGAATTTCAAAAGCAATCTTTTTTAATATATCAGATGCTCCTTAATAGCACCTCACACCAGCAATTGTAGATGGGTACCACATTTCTCAAGGTCATACTCGTTTATCGGTGAGCTTAGGTCAAATTCAAATGTCAGCGGACCGTACTCAGGCTATAAACATATGTGAGATAATGGACAAGCATGACTGTTGGTTGTAGGCAAAAACTACATCTGTACAGTGGACCGCTAACATCATTCATTATTTCACTATGGTAGATTGGTGAACATCCAATGGAGAACAACCTCTGTTCACTCCTGTGAAAGTGAGCACGGCGAGTGCATCTCATTCATCCCTTTCCCTCCTCTCTGCATAGAACAGAACAGTGCTATGTGTATAGAACTCATTCATGTATCTGTCACAGGAAGCAATCACAAAAGATTGCTTCCAGTGACAATCCTTTGACACCCAACGGACATCTATAGAAAGCTTTACAAGGTCTCATGGTGGATAGGACTTCACCAGGACATGGAAATATGAATGCTCCACTAGTATCTCTCCAACTGCAGACATTTATTACCCAGACATGTCTATAGGTCTAGGCCACATCATTTAATGAGATCACCAGATCCGCTCAACATTTTACCCAAATT
>NW_027318702.1:0-5379 GCF_032062135.1 Pyxicephalus adspersus
CACTTTGCAGGTGAGCAGAGTTTGCTATCAAGGTGTTTGAGGAAAGTTGTTAACACTTCCAGTAGGGATGGGTGAACAAGCCCAGGTTTGCTCATAAAAGGCACTTACTCTCTGGCACCTGCTTGTTCTCTTTGTTCATAAAAGGTTTAACAATTTTTGTTTGAAGTTCCCCAAATCAATAACTTATGTTTATGGGGACGTAACTTTCACCTGAAGTATCTGAGTATTTTCTGTTCTGAGTAAATGTTTTTTTAGGTTATTTTCCCATAGCATCAAATGTTCTTCAGGTATTTTTTCTAGCCCCGATGCGATAACCCAATGAGAATCTGGCATGTGTACAGAGCTTGACCGACGTTGTTCATGGATCCACCCTGAGAATCCAGGAATAATGAATTATTGTATTGGAAGTAAAGGGAGAGAGCACAGCGGGGTGCTGCTCCATCGTTCTACCCCTTCCTCTTCATAGAGCAGAATGACACTGTATGTACAGCACTCATTCATGCATCGTCCTGATCTTCCACGATTCTTTCCAAATAACATAAATCTAACCTGTGAATGTAGCCTAAGAATAAATGGCAAATATTAAACCCTTTATTCAAAAGAGCAAATCTTCAAAGATTTATCCAATCAAATCTCTGCATAAGTTCACAGAAGCAGAAAAAGTGCAACAGCCAAAGTTTGACTCAAGCTCACCATTCGGATCAAACACGTACCTTATCCGTAATTAAGGTTTGGATTTGAGCTGGAGAGCAGTGCCTCCTATGGCACATTTTACTCTCACCTAATGTTATTCAATTAGCATAATACATGAATAATAAGGTTGATAAAAATTGCCAATGTCTATCAAGTTCAATCTCTCACAGCAGCTTTAGTCAACCCCAAATATGCCCCGAAGAACAAAAATCCCTCATGATCCCCGGAACCAGTTGGCCTGTTTCCTTGCATCAGAATATTTTTTATATCTTTAGTAATTAATAATCTTACAATAAGGACACTTGTCTCAATGTCTACTATCTGGGAGATGGCTTTGCAGAGAGCTCTTCTTACTTCTTGTTTCCCCTCCAGGACAGGAACAGAAGATTGTCTTTAATAAAAAGCATACAATAAATGCAGAAACCAATATGAGTTTTTGGCTATCCATACACTTTATTTGTGGAAATGATGAGAGTAAAAGCCTACTGGTTTTATTGTAATACTGCATATCTGCCAAAGGATGCCACAGACATGATGTATATATGGAAAGCTTGCATTATTCAGGAAAAGGCTGTGCAAACAGAAAAAGGTTGCAAGTTGGAATTTATACTCATTGACCACAAGATTCCCATAAATCCTACAGCCTTTTCTATTGGTCACTAGTCTGTGGCTGCACATGCTTTACATGCATTTGTGAACATTACAAGCAGCTCTTTCACCTAAGGCAACATTTGTTTAAGTATAATGAACTTTTCAATCAATTTGTAGTGATATTTTCCATTGTTTCCCATTACATCAAATATTTTTTATGAAGTCTTGTGTCACTTTTTTAGTTTTATATGCATCATTTGTGGATAAAAATATTTCAAAAAGTTAATTACAAACACAGACTAGTTTAATTGTAAACAAATATAAAACTTTCCTATAATAAAATTACCTAAACACATAGAACTATGGAAATTCGGTGAAATGAGAATGCAGTGCTGTAATACTATAGTTGTACACAAGGTGGCGACATTGGACAGAATAATATTCTATAATATTTCCCAGAACTGCTTGCTAGAATATATTGGCATTGCAGGGAAATTCTTTGAATGGTTAAAAAGGTAAAATGCAACACAAAGCCATTAAAATAGAAATACCATATGTTCAAGCTGGTATAGCATTTTCTTTTTTTTCTAATTTATTAGATGAACTGGTAGAAAAAAAATAAGGTGTCACCACTACTGACCCTAGGTCAGGTGCCCGGCTTTAATGTTGAACATTTGTCAGCAACATTTATTAAATCATGAAATTGTAATGTAGCTGGATTGAGTTGGAAGTACACAGATAAGTTAGATAATTTGGAGACTAATTTAAAATAAATAAATTAAATGATAAAAGTTGGAGGGTGAAGGTTAGGAGCAAGGAAAGGGTCTCTTAAAAGGTTAAGAATCGTATGGTAGCAGAGATTTTTTTTATAGGGCCCTAAGTGTTGCAGAATACACAAAAACAGGGAAACCCCTGATTCTTCATGATTCTTGTCAATATCTTTTTTTTTTTATATTTTTATTTTTATACTTTATTAGACAAAACTCGTCTCTTTTATACTCTATTAGACAAAAATGTGCTTATTTTCCATTTCATAAAACCACTGTCAGTTGGAGGGAGGGGTGTTCTAGTTGTACAGGTTAATAGAAAAACTGCATTTTGCAAATTATGAAAAAAAAAATGATAAAATGCACACAAGTGGATACTGATCCCAAATGATTTGCAAATGTTTAATAATTTAGTCTAGTAGTGTTTACCAGAGCACATTTATGACTATAGGGATTAAAAACTGGAAAAAACGTGGGTAATACCCACTGCCAATATGTCATATAAGATCTCTGAAGGCCACTTAAGGCTCAAATGAGCCAAAATGAGGGCTACATTGGGAAATCACGCAACTACTGAATATTAGCATTACACAGAACACTGACAGCCCTCTCTCCGATCCCTACGCTATATGGAAAACACATTGTTGCGAATAGTTGCCAATGACTAAATATATACTGCATACATTCCAACAGAAAAAAATAGAACTTTCAGGTCATTTGTGTTAAAGCGTACCTAAACTCAGACATTTCACTTTACATAAAAGGGTAGACAACTCTAAAAATTCTGCAACACCCTTTTTTTTAATAAAAGGGTACAGCACCGCCCTCTTAATTCTCGATCACCTAGGAGATAAAGAATAAATGGGAGCTGGGGTAGATCACTGGGGGTTGCTTATGGTAACGAGATGCTTACAGAAAAGATTAGAGGCAGCAGACTCCAAAAGTCCAAAATTAAAGCAGTTTTTATTTGTTTAGGCAAGTGTTACAGCACACTCTCCAGCACTTCACAACAAAACAATAGACAGTACCCGGCTGGACCTCTGGCTACCTCACTTAGGTGCCCTCTCCTACTAACGCATAGACTACACCAGTACTGTTCCACTCAGTTTATAGTACTGTTTGGCCGCATGCTTTCCTGGAACCCTCTGGCTCTCTCTTAGCCTGGAACCCTCTGGCTCCCTCTCAGCCTGGAACCCTCTGGCTCTCTCTCAGCCTGGAACACATTTCCTATACAATTAATCCTGGCTAGGGTGACTGCATTCCTTTGCATTTTCTCGCTATATCTCTTGTAAATTGCCCTTGAAGACCTATCTGTCTTCCCTTTTCTAGGCAAAACAACACAACAAACAAAACCAACAACAACAAAACAATTTTCTTTTTTAGAGACCCGGTGCTCTGGACCAAATTGTCTTTGGTATCTTAAAGCTCTCTCTGCAAAGCGTCTTTTCATAAATCAGTTTCTCCGGGTTTTCAGCAGTCTCTTGTTTTTCCTTTGTCATCATTATTGGTTGAACCTTCTTTCTTGGTCCCACCCTGTGTAAAGCGAACATGACAAACGTAGCATTCATATAGCTTTTCCCTAGACCGAATTCTCATGTGCCTATGCATGGGACGATCAATATTTGAGTGTCTGGGACAAGTATACCTGCACCGCTCACATTGGCAAGTTTTCTTTAAACATTCCTTTTTAATTTTTGTTGGTTTTGGAGGCTTCCTGTTTCCCATCACTTTTTCAGCCTTCACATCCACTGGTGTAGCAACACCTTCCTTCATCTTTACTTCACTTAAGTTACTAAACTCTTCCCACACCTTTTAGGAAACAGAGATACTTTCTTGGGCTTCTTTGGACTCTTCCCTTGGATGTCTGGAAGAAGCCCCTTCAATTCTTCCATTTCTTTCTGAATTTTCTCAGTGGATTCATTTGCAGCTTTTTCCAATGGTTCTGAAAGTAGAGCCCCTCTCTTCTCTATGACTTCAGTAGACTGTCTGAAGTGACATATGGCACTATTGTGCTCGCTTTTGTACTGGTAGGCCAACACTCTTTACACTGGCACTTTAAATGCGCTGCTGCAATCTTCGCTGCTTAATCTGCCCGCATCCTCCACCAAATTGTGGTAGATAACTGGGGGTTGCTCAGGGTAACAGGATGCTTACAGGGCAGATTAGAGGCAGTAGTTTACAAAAGTCCAAAATAACAGCAGTTTTTATTTGTTTAGGCAAGTGTTACAGCACACTTCACAGGTGCCCTCTCTTACTAACACATTCACTATATCAGTACTGTTCCACTCACAGTTTTGTAGTACTGTTTGACCGCTGACTTTTCTGGAACCCTTTGGCACTCTCTCAGCCTGGAATCCACGCTGGCTCGCTCTCAGCCTGGAATCCACTCCGGCTCTCTCTTCAGCCTGGAATCCATTCTGGAATCCACTCTGGCTCGCTCTCAGCACAGTGAGATTGGCAATTTGTTTCCCTAGTGCTGAATGGGCTCATTCTGCACATGTCATAAGATGCCTGGGCATGCGCAGAAGGATCAGCCAAGAGCTTCCTGGGATACCTATGTCACACATCCCAGGAGGCTCTTGGTTGCTCCTTTGTCTCTGTCTCCCTAGTTTCTGCACTCTGTGACAGTGTCCCAAAAAAGGCAGGGAAAATGCATTAACAACTTTTTCTCAATCTACGTCACCCGATGGTGGACACCAAATTTGTTATCCTAAAGTCCTTGGAGACCTTCTAGGGCAGTGTTCCCCAACCTTTTTGACATCACGGACCACTACATTTATGAACTATGCCCGCGCAGGGAGCCGTGTGTCACTCAAAAGGAGAAGAAACTTCCCCCAGAGTGATATCATGATGCCAGAAGCCGTACATTTAGACCTGTGATGGTTGAGTGGGTGGGTTGTGTCCAAAGACATAACCCGCCCACCACCCTGAGCCTGCGATGCGTACAGGAGATATGCTCTGCGGCTCTGGCCGGTGCGCCCCCCCCCCAAGTGGGGTTTTTCTCCTGACCCATCTGGGGGGTGCACCAGCCAGAGCCATGGACCACAGGTTGGGGACCGCTGTTCTAGAGAATGTGAAGGCCACTACTTTTCTTCCACAGTATCACAAAACTGCCATGTCTTCATTTTTTTGCAGTGACACAGGAGACCCGCAATGTTGATATGCTGCTGCCCCCAAAATCACCTTGTTAAGCCCACAAATCCTTTTTCTCCAGTGTAATCAGAATATATTATTGTAAAAAGCAGCTAATGGGCAACTGATTGACCCTTGCCATTCTGCAGCTTTAAATTGCAGTGTATTACCAGGAGATGTATCAAATTTCCCTTGG
>NW_027318703.1:0-5377 GCF_032062135.1 Pyxicephalus adspersus
GATACAAGTTAAATATTGCTTGCTTCTGGATGCTATTTGGACTGAGAACTGGATTTTCCTGACACTCTGCTTTTCCCAACCCTCACTTCTTTTGCTGAGTTTGAAAATAAAACCCCTAGACATAACATGCATTGAGTTCTGAACATTGCTTTGTGCAATGAACCTGAGAATATTACAGCCACTACTGTGGGGGTGAGTTCTACACTGGTCATTCACAGAAAGTTTCCCACAAGAAATTTGTTTTTTTGGACATTGTGTTTTGATGCTGAATTTAGACATTTCAGTTTTATTAAATTTTGTACATAAAATTCATTATATCTGTGTATGTGCAGTAATAAATATCCAAATAATTCTGCATGGGTTCTTCATTTTGCACTGTTATTGTACGTTTATTATTTAGTTAATTATAAATAAATGTGTGAATTTCATTGCATTACACATTTATTAATATTGAATTTGATTACTGATATGGGGAGACTGGGAATGATTAATAAAACAGAACTGAAGGTATTGGTGTGAGTGAGCCTTTGCCATAATCACCAAATATGCACAGTATAATAACCTTTATCTCAGCACCCTGCAGAAATGGCAAGTCTGGAATGCTTTCATCCCTGCATCCCTTGAAGCCGCCATGTTTGCTGCTAGCTCTTGGGTCTGCTGTGATCCTGTTTGTCCATTGGCTGCCACTGATGATATAACTGCTGCACGTTTGCATGAGTAATATTGGGCCTGATTTATTAAAGCTCTCCAAGGCTGGAAAGGATACACTTTCATCAGTTAAGGTGGGTGATCCAGCAAACCTGGAATGGATTCTTTATTTGCTAGGAAATAACTGGATCAGATATGTTTTAGGTGTTTGCTGGATCACCCAGCTTCACTGATGAAAGTGTATCTTCTCCAGCCTTGGAGATTTTAATAAAACAGTGCGAATATTTCTGGTTTCTAGGTCCATTCCCAGTGGTGCCATCAACAGAACCAGGCTGTACATTGTATGGTGCATATGTTGTGCAGTGTCAATAAAAAACAAAAAGACAACAGGACCAAGTAAAAAATGTGTTTTTTGCTGTGTTGATTTTACAGTAGCACAACACTATTTATCATTACAAATATAAAAGGCCGGATCTGGTAACATAGGTGATCCAGGCACTGACAAGCTGTTACCTGTTTCCACTGCAAGGAGTTTCTGAAGCCCTCTAGGGATCTTGTTACTGACAAGTTGTTGCCATTGATAACTAGACTCACAATTAGAGATTGTCAGGCATTGCTTTGTTTTGCTCAATAAATCCTTATACTATTAAATGTAATTCTGACACTATAAAGGGGATCTTGCCGTAACATTGTGTGGGACCGAATTAAAATAACCATATTCAATTCAATTCTGAATGCAGACACTTTACATACTGCGTCTTTAAAGGTACTAGTAAGATTTTCATCTGGAATCCTGGTTTTATCTAGCATGCCAGCTGTGCTATGAAATAATGAATGTTGTACACAACTTTACCAAAGCTCAGGCCCCCCCAATATGGCGCTGACCGTGCATATTATTTTGTATTTTGTAAGGCCAAATGAAGACTATTTGCAGACTGGCAGTGAACTTGTGGTGCAGTTACAGCTTCATCACAATCATGAACAACTTCCTCATATACCATGTTACCCAGGGCAGCCCATACACAATAAATAGGGGTCACAGTTAGCGGTTCAGCGCCAGGAGCCACATGGGAAAGGTTGTTTGCACAGCAAGTCTGAACTTAGCCTTAGGCTGCGTACACACATCAATAATTGTAATTGGAAAGGATATTTCATGATCCTTTCCAACGACAAAAGACTGAATGAGTGTTTTACATACAGCGCCATTCTTCTCTATGGAAAGGGAAGCCGGGAGAACGATGAAGCGGCAACCTGCTGTGGTCTCTTCACTTTTATTACAATCTCTGCGTATGCCAGAGATTATTATTAATAATACACAGGATTTTTATAGCGCCAACATATTACACAGCGCTGTACATTAAATAGGGGGTGCATATGACAGAAGAATACAGACAGTGACACAGGAGGAGGAGAGGACCCTGCCCTGAGGAGCTTACAATCTAGGAGGTGGGCATAAGGACACGCGCAGAAGGAGCAGCCAGAGCCAGATGCGTGACAAAGGTATCCCGGAAGGCTCTGCATTCCCATTAAGTCTTGATTGCTCCGATTAGGATATAAAGGGGCAGTGTTGCATCCTTTTTTTTTTAGGGGGTTGCACTTAAAAAACAAAAAAGATCAACATTTTTACTTTATTTAGAACGGTTGTCTACACTTCTATGTAAAGTAAAAATGTTGAGTTTAGGTACGCTTTATCCAAAACAAAAATGAAAACAACACTGTTCCCTCATGGATACAATACAGAAAGTAAGTGTTGTCACCCTCAGTTAGGAAGTGTGTTAATAGTACAATTTGTATAAAAATTCCAAAAACGTGCTGTTAAAGTGTACCTGAACTCAGAAATGTCACTTTACATTAAAGGATTGACAATGCTTTTATGCCTGTTTGTTTGTTTTTTAAGTGCAGCACCGCTCCCTAATTCTCCATCGTCTAGGAGATCGAGAGTGAATGGGAGCGCAAAGCCTCCTGGGATACCTACGTCAGGCATCCCGGGAGGCTCTTGGGTGCTCCTTCTGCGTATGCCCGGGCATCTTGGGCATGAGTAATATAGGGTTATAAAGGTTATAGGATGAGTAAGTGGACAAAGGGGCCTAAAAGGCCACTAGACAGATTGCTACTGCCACCATAAGTTTAACATTCGTCTCACAAACCTAAAAGTGAGTAGGTAGGAGTAACTTGCTGCGTTTCGCAGAACTAGTCTGCTTCCTCAGGAGTACTGCAATGACACTTTGGTGGTATAGTAGTATACATATAGATCTGGTCCGAGCTGGGAGCACATCCATGTTAGACACCACAGCAAATAATATCTGGAAATGCTTTGCTAAAATTTTTCTTATGGTCTTTAATTTCCTAGATTTCTATTTCCTGACATTCTGCAAACACTTAACCCTCCTAAAATGCTGTAAAACTTCATTGTTTTCAGTTACGGGGTTAGATGTTTGTGACAATATTTTTTACCTTATTTACCTCTGCAGGAAACTAATGGACAAACAGACATTCTCATCCATACAAGCTGCAAGCAACACAAATCGCTATGCAGTTGCATTATATAGAAAAGGTATGTTGTTGTCATTTTGTTTTTAATGCATGAAAAAAATAAAAATGATTTCGGGATTGCTTTTTGTGCTGCTTAATAAGGGTAATATTGATCTTGTGAAACACGCACCACATTAAAAACCTGACTGGTTTTAAATCCTCACTACTGTGCAGAAAAAAAAAAAATAAAAAATTTTTTTTATAGAGTTTTACTTTAAATATCAGTTGTTATATACTATTCATTGTGTTCATTATCCTTGTGATAAACTAATGAAATGTAAATTATGTAGCTTGCTGTAAGTGATCATGTCATTTTCCCTACAGAGAGAAGCCTGTTGCACCTAGCAATGTCTTATCGATGGCTCAGCTGAGGACTCTACCACTGGCTGATCAGATCAAGATTCTAATGAAAAATGGTACATGCAGGGAAGGGATCCTAAAATGTGCTCCTAATATATATATAAAAAAAAAGTAAATAAAATATAGAGAAAGAGGGTTTTTTTTGTAGCCAAAATAAAATTTTATGTAGGTGATGACTTCCAAATGTGAGTTACATATTCACATTGTGAGTTGAATATATCTAACATAAACCAAAACAAACGTTAAAGTTATATGTATCGCCGCACTAAATGCAGATTACAACAACATAAAATTTTGTGCTTGCAAAACATAGTAGTAGGGTATTAGGTATTACTGGCATACTTCTAATCCAACGCATTTCGCCTTTGAGGGCTTCCTCAGGGGTATTGGGAAGACCATAAGCGTACTTTAATGAGAGCATATCAATTAATCAAGACAACAAAAAGTTATTCAAAGTTTGTGTTTGTATATAAGCATATTGGTATTAGTAAAGATAATATATAGTGATGTGATTGTATAGTGAAAGTATTTATTGGAACATATCAGAGCAGGCAGGTCCTGATGTGTTACTGGTGAACACACTGTGCAGAAAAGTTGGTCAAATTTGATGTTACAGAGTTCAACAACTTTTTTTTTTTCTCTTACGGATATAATGCTGCCATTCTTGGAGTGGCTGTATCAGTTTTCATCAGTGATATCAAAATTCATCACACTGTTGTAAACTGGCTTATGTAAAGAAGTAGTGAAAATAGCAAATTTATAAATGATGGCATCTATGAATCTTGTTACAGTTTGTCTTTAAGATCACTGGTTGATAGTTATGTTTTTTTATTTAGTAAGGTCTTTGTTTACATGCATGTACCAGATATGGATATGTTTGAGCAGTAATACTATGCTTCATTGTTCTGTCCTTTCTTTTTTTACAGTTAAGGTGATGCCTTTTGCAAATCTAATGGGTCTAATGGCTGCAGGAACAGAATCCATTACAGTTCTTCGATGTATACAGCAGGTGGCGCTCTTAGTCCAAGGGAATTGGGTTGTTAAAAGGTAAATGTTATGTCTTCTGTTTAATGGTAGACATTATTCCTTTATACTTTATCAATAAAAATCATTTTACATTGCAGATTTATCTCTTAAACACCATGATCTATAGCTTAAGAAAAACTGTGTTTTTTTTTGTGAAGCTTTTAAGCTTAGGTACCTTCATAATTAGTTACATCAGCAGTTGTAAATGCATGCCTCCTTTTCCAAAACATACAGACTAAACAGGGTTGTCAATTTGGGCGTTTTTGCCAAGTAGTAGTGTGTTGTTTACAAAGAAGCACAATCTATAGGGAAGCCATATGTAATGTTATTGTTTTGTGGGCCTGGCTAATAGGAGTGTCATGATGTATACACAGCAGTCATTGATGCCTTTTATGGATGTACAACACACTGAGCTCATTTGTTAAATCATCATAAACATTTCACTGTTAAATTTATTCAGATGGCCATTTCAATTCTTTTTTTCTCATTTTTATTTATAAAAAAATATTTGAACATGTTACATTTATACTTTTTGGTAACTTATAATATGATATTTTCTATATAAAATAAAACTAGGATCACAATAAAAATGTATTTGAAGTTGTTGCATAGTGAAGAATTTTGATACCATTCCTGAAATACCAGGTTGGCAGGTTTGTGCTCATATTTTATTTAAAATGTATTTATTTTGCTAACTTGTGTTTTGTCTGCCCATATATTTTTTTTAACATTTTGATTTTTATTAGGATTTACAATAATAAGATAATTACAGAATAACACGGCATATACAGTCGGGAAAGAAAGAGCAGCG
>NW_027318704.1:0-5376 GCF_032062135.1 Pyxicephalus adspersus
TTTTTTTCCTGTATTCCTAAAGCCTATTTACAGCTTGCAATAGCTGATAATATTAAATTTAGGTTTCTGCTTGATTTGGATTTAGGATGAAAGTACCTTGGCTTTATCCCTCATGGACCCTTTTCCCAGTATGGACATCTTGGTCAATGTGTCTTCTTGTAATCTTTTCAGAGAATTGCCACGGGGACCCAAAAGTTTACCAACAAAGTTAAACTGTACAAAGAAATAAAATAATTGCATGTAAAAATAATAATCATTAATATACTTTTACTAATTTTAGTAACAAGGTGTAAAAAAAAGGAACCAATTGGTAGCAGCTTAGCCCAGACTGATCTGAGGTCTACAGAGTATAAATAGAGGTTTCATTATGAGCCGGCTGACAAAACTTGGCATACAGCCCATCTGACATAGAATCCAAACCTCTACGATAAGGTCGCAGCAGAGCGGTGAATCCTGCCACAGAAGGATAATAAGCCATGCCAATGTGCACACAGTGGGACAGCCGCTCATATAGTTTAATGAAAATGAAAAGCAGCAGGTGAGGAGAGGAGGGAGGAGCGCTCTGAGATGTATACAAGGCTTTCTGAATCCTAAACAGGGTTGTTTAGTAACTTTAGAAATCTATTTTAATAAATTCCTGATAGGTCACAATATATAATAATTAGTTGATACCTGGACAAGGATGGCTTCTTGCTTCAGAACATGAAGGCAATGGGCCAGATTTATAAAAGCTCTCCAAGTTTTTTTTAACATTTGTTAACAAATAGCAAACTACTCTATCAGATCCATTCTAGGTTTTCTGAATCAGCTTCACTGATGAAAGTGTATCTTCTCCAGCCTTGGAGATCTTTAATAATTGAGGTCCAAAGTCAGAGGAGGAACTGGGATCTTTGCATAGAACATAAATACCTGGAGGTTATGTCATTTCCATTTCAAAGAGGCCCTGTCAACAAGTGAAGTATCCCAGTAACAGCTATACTTCTAAAGGAGGAACCAATGACCAAGGCTATCTTCAGAATCCAACATTTCCAGGAAACTTGTCTGCCCCAATGCCTACTATCACCTACTACTGATCACTGGGTCAATACTGTGCCCAGGAGTGACATTGGGGTTGGTGGAAAGAACCACTAAACACAGGGAACCAGGGCAATGGCACTGGCAGAAATGTTATTTTTCAACCTAAGCTGTATTTAGCAGTGCAGTCAGCTGATTTGATAAAACTATCCAAGACTGGAGAAAATAAACGGTCATGGGTGAGCCTGGGTGATCCAGCAAACCTTGAATGGATATGGTCTGAATTCAGAAATGGAGCCAACTGATTTATTAAAGACTGGAAAAGATAGGCTATCATGGGAGAACCTGGTTGATACAGCAAACCAGGAATGAGTCTGGTCCAAGACTGAAAACATTTGCCAACTAACAGAAAATAATTTTCAAGTAATTCATTCCAGTTGTGGTGTATCATACAGGTTCACCTATGGTAGTCTTTTCCAGTCTTGGAGAACTTTAGCAAATCAGGCACAATATCTATGACCTTCTTTACATGTACACTTTAATAAGCATTTCATTTTGTTGCCAGGGTCGTTGCTGGTCGGGAGACTGGTAGAGTAGAATTTTGTAGCTTTTGTGCCTAGGGTTTTAACGTTAGAAATCTGGCTTTGCTTTTTAATGCTATTAGAGGCAAAAGCACTAACAAAGGTTTTAGCTCTCCAGTGCTGAATCTTAAACAAAATAAAAATCTTTTGCCAGATTTTCGTCCTAAACAAAGAAAAACATGATGAGGCAGCAGTTTTCACCCCAAATTTGTTTTTAGCTCCATGGGGAGAAACTAATATATATATATATATATATATATATATATATATAATTTTGATATTTTTAGCATGATCAATTTAGTGTTTGTTGTTGCCATTGGAATCCATAAACTGCCTATAATTCTGCTTTCCCATATCCCATTTTCCATTGTCTTTGTATTATGCCCCAACTGTTCGGTGCCCCTGTATTGTGACCCAAATATTAGAAACCACTCAAAAACATCCGGGTGCCAGCTGGTGCACCTGGCTACAAGGGGCTGGGGAGGACAACAGGATGTAAAAAAAAAAACGGTTTAAATATATACTTTTTAAAATAATAAAAAAAGATTAAGCACAATACTTACTTTAGGAAACTGTTTAATAGGAATTAGGACTTTTTGTGCCAGCTTCATGTTCTTATTAATCACCACATCAATATATTGATCTTCTGAGCTGTCTGTGTTCTCTTCTCCTTTCTGTATTTTTTCAATTTCTAAAAACAAAAAATACAAAATCAAGTTACAGAAAATCACAATGCAAAGATTACCCTAATAAAACAATGTAACCAAAATAAAATGGCGCCTTGGTGGAATTTTAAGTTAACATTTTTTTTTTACAAGTTTGCTTTTGTTTTGTTTTTTTTAGTTTTGTAAGATTTGAAAAAAAAAATGAATCAAGAACAGATCAGTTGTCAGCAGCAAATCAGATTTTGATCCAGCATATGAAGCAATGTATCTGGTGTTAATGGGTAAAAGGTCCAGGTTTCCTCCACTCAAATTCTAGGTCTCCGTAAACATCCATACTTAAAATGATTGTTTAGGTATACCTTAGTTTTTGGGACTTGGTTTTGTCCCCCGGTTATTTTTCTAATCTTTTTATGAATATTTGGTCACTTTTATAAAAATAAAAAAAATTAAGGGGCATAGACGATATTTCGGGATGTATTTCATATCTGCAGTATTGGTATTTATGTTAGGGTCTTTTTGTGGCCTAATACACCGTTTCTTCTCTTTTGTATTTTGTACTTGATTGTACGGTATGTCTTATTTGCACTGTTTTTTTTTTACTGTATTTGTTTTCTATTGTCTTGCCTTCGATAAAAAAAGATATTTAAAAAAAAATGATTGTTTGGTTTTACAGGATAGAAGTAAAAACATCATCTTTCTCAAGATAAGCATACAAAAATATAAATGTATTCCTTCTATGAGAAGAATAAGGGTGGTGGTGGGACCATGGAAATTTGAATTCACATATGTGAAAAAGAGCTTCTATAGCCCTGGTGGTAATGCTGTGGCCTAGGGGGCTCCTAAAGCCCTTTGGAGCCTATTGTGCGGCCCTCGGACCCCCCATTATTTTGTTGTACCCTTGTGCTTACTTAGGCTACTAAATTAAAAAGAAATTAGGACTTGGTTCTCATGCTTAAATGGTTTAGTTTATTTTCACAGAATTCAACGTTTTCCTGTGGACCCTTTTACAAGTGGAAATACAAATGGGGGGCTGGCTGTATTGAACAGTTCTGTTCAATTTAAGGACCCCATTAGAAAGATAAAAATAATATTATATCCTAAAAATTTACTGTTCATGACAGTTTAGGGGACAGGTCGCACAGAATCAGGGATTTACAATAAGATGCCACATCCCCCATTAATGTATGAGTTACAAACTGATGACCATTGATCGGCAAAGAAAATTTTTGTTCCAGGGAAACCTCTTAATTGTCAGAATGAAGACTTAAAGAATTATCTATGAAAACTTGAAGGGGAACAAAGATGGAACAAAAGCTTTTGCTAATCAATGGCTAGTTAGTTGTTATTGTCTAGTATTCAACTACTAATCAATTTAATATTTGATTTTATTATTTATATATATATATATATATATATATATATATATTTATATATTTATTTGTACTGGATGCCTTTAAAGTCCAATTTGAATGTAATGCCTAACGTTAAATACTCAACTATGTTTTGCTGGTTCTATGTTGTTGTATCAGATTTTATTTGAAATGACTTGTTATGATAGACTGCAATCCTAACTAGTTGTACTTTCCCTCCCCATAACTCCATTACTTTCCCATTTTTTCTTTTATGTAATATTTCCTTCTTTTTTCCTTCTATTTTTTACTGATAATTATTTGCATACATATATAAAGTATTACAATATAACTTTGACCATGTATTCAATTTTACAATATTTTTGTATTACTGTAGGAAATGAACCTTCTACTTTTTTTTCAATTTGTTTTGTAAAACTATAAAAAAATTTCAATAAAGACTGATTGAACTATAAAGTCCAATCTGAAATTCGGCTTGTAACCTAATGTTCATGATATTTAAAGACTACATATTGAGGAACATTTATATCAGGTATCTGAGCCTTATAGGTCCTATAATGGTTCTTCTTCCAAATGTTATCCTGGACAAAGAAGTATTTGAAAAGCTTCTAGTATCACCTGTTACATTTTTAGGATGTGATGACATAAGATTTATTGACTTTAATTATAATAATATATATATATATTATATGTGTGATTTCTTGGAGAGCTCCTTACTACAATTGGCACCTAAAAAGTCCCACCATATTAGATGTTGCTAATCTTTCCAGGTAATTTTTGGGAAAATGGTACTATTATTAGGCCTAGCCGGGTCTTTGATGTGTTTTACAGGGGTTGTAGTGCCTGTGATCTTTATTTGTAAGTCTGTAGCTCCTCTTTCTTTGGTTGCATATCTTCAATGTTTGTGTTTTCTACAGTATTACAATCATTGGATTTTATGCACAGCCTTTGGAAATATCAGGGTATACAATGGAGCCCCCCCCCCGCTATTAGGAAAGTTGACCACCACTTTTCTACACCATCCATCAGCTACAAAGATCCCATATAAACTCAGCTGTCCCCGTGCTGCATCCTTCTAAGCTCTTGTTTCCCGCTGTCTGAAACATACTCATTTAAAAGAGGGCTGAAAATAATTGTTGTAAGCAAATAGAAAAAAAAGCAACTTTATCACAATGACACATGGACATGAAAAATAGAACCGCGCTCCGCGCTGTTGACATAAGTTTCAAACAAAATTGCCAAAAACATAAATAAATTGCAATGCAGAGTTCAATTCAGAGGAAAAAGTGATGACACGGCTCCCAAAGCGATCGCCGGCTAATTCATCTCTGTTACAAATGGTGACTTTTTAAACAGGAAGCTCTGAAACCTTTAAATTACAAAGCCAGCAAGGCTGCCGAGTCTATTTGTTCTCCTTCACATTGGTTGGCATTATTAAAGGGCAACGGCACAGAACAGCAAAGAGCAGGGGGATGGTGGAGAAGGTGGAATGTACACGGGGTCAGACATATTCACCGGCATGATGCATTTATGTCTATTATATAAATGAAGGATTGAGTTTGAGTGAATGGCGGCCCCATTATAGCCCAGGGCCAGCCCCTCTTTTGTTGAGCAGAGAATGGTTAGGCTTTGGGAATGACTGACAGCAATCCTTATATTGTTGGATGCTTGAAAAAAAGAAAAACATTGGCTGGAGTCTAACTTAAATTAGGCTCTTCAAGCCGGCAATTGGGACAAAAGCATTGA
>NW_027318705.1:0-5375 GCF_032062135.1 Pyxicephalus adspersus
AACATTCTTGCAATGTATACTACTACTGTCATGACAGTTGCCAAAAAAAGTGCTTTACTCAGGTTTACTAAAACAAAATAATTAAAAAAAAAATTTGAATAAATAAATTTTCTCACCTTTCCAAGGCTTGTGCCTCCCTTCTTCATTCTAGCACTGCAGACTTTTGTTCAAAATCTCTAGTAATATTGAATACCTGTGTCCCCTTTAGCATACCCAGATTCCTGCCAAAAACACCAACATCATCACTGTGTGCTGTAGCGTAGATTCATGAAAGGAATCATGACTTGCTGTAGGGACACATACATCCTCCACCATTGGAAAAAAACACGAGGTTTGCTGGATCACCTATCTACACGGATAGAAGTGTATCCTCTCCTGCCTTGGATAAATAAGGCCCAATGTCTTCTCCATTTCTTCCAATTATTTGTCTACATTGTCACTTTGTCATACACACATTATACACACCTGGTCGGACTACTGTTTTCACGCTTAGAAAACCTGCCATGAAGCGATTGCTGGAGTGCACTGGAAAGGGCTGCTTAGAAGCTGCAGAAGGTCAACAACACTGTGATGCAACAAAGGATTGAGATAAGGATAAATTGCTGTCTTAGCCTATGTACCTTCTATCAACACTTGAGTGTCCATATTGGAATGGACAACGTGGAACATATTTCAACAATGCTGGACCTTACAAGATTAAAACTAGTTAAAAAAATAACATTTTTTCATATGGGTGCTGTGCTTATTTCATTTTTGTACTCCTTTCTTGGAATGAGCAAGATGAAAGGGGGCTCTGTTCAATACACATTTATGAACCTTGCATTCTATGCATTACACACTTCTGACCCCTGCACTCTGTTTGATACCCATTAGGGAAGGCAAGCAAAATTTTAAAATTCGATCTTGCGGTGATTAGGGTCGTTCTTGCTTACCAAACATGTAAGCGAGAGCGGCCTGTGTAAATTTGTCTGTCAAACTTTTTGGGACCTGCAAGAACAATCAGCTGTCAGCTCCACTCCCCTGATTGCTCTTGCAGCCCTCTAGTATGTGTTCTTAGATATAGATTAGCTATCCAAGAACACTGGAGTACCACGGCTGTGCTCAACATGAACGAATGCAGCCGTGGGAATTATCCAGTGATGATTCCCACAACTGCATTCATTTATGAGCACAGCTGCGGGACTCACACTGACTCAGGAGTACCATGGCTGCATTTATGAATCCTCCTATGCGCGATTCACAGGCACTGGAGGTTAAATGAGGGCCCTTATTTAACTTTTAGTGCCTGTGGATAGCGCACGGGAGGATTACCACGGCTGCATTCATTAATGCAGCCGCGGTACTCCTCCTGTAATGATTTCTTCAGTTTTCCATAGGGTTGGTGAAATCGGTTTGTCGAAATTTTGCAGACCCATTGGAAGTTTGAGAAAATTTTCGGGAGAATGTCAGAGGCATTCTCGCTTATCCATTATACCCATTTCTGACCCCTGTACTCTGTTACTTATGCCTGTCTTTTATAATTTGTGGTATGCATTTAAGATCTCATGCATTTTGTATGTTGGCACTATAGACCTCTGCACTCCTTCTGTGTTCTGTTCTTTGTGCATCACTCATCACTTCTGACAGTGGCATAGGAACAAGGGGTCTTCATGCTGCAGAAGTCCTTTAAAAGTCTTTTGCACGTTCACTTTCTGATAACAAAAGATTTTCGTCAGCCATTGATTCTTCCATGCAGGCTAACAACATCTAGACTCTGGAATAGAAGGTGAAGTAATTTAAAAAAACTTGCACTGGAGCACATACAGCTATATCTAAGCCACTGACTGCAACTTATATTTGTTAGACATAAAATAAAAAAAATCAAATGAATCAAATTTTTGTATGAAAGTACGCAAATCAATCTAAGAACTTATTTGGCATCCTATTCAGCATCAGTTCAAGATGAAATAGAAGGACAGATATTTGAGTCAGTTCTTTCTCTCTTATTACACGTAATCAGCCAGGAAAGTAGAGTTCTAATGTGTTCGGAAGGGATTCCAAGGCTACAATTAATGTGTGCTTTGAGTGCTATCGTGTCAAACTTCACTTACCTGAACACATTTCTGTTCTTTTACAAGCCACCATGTCTATTAATGTAATAATATAGAACACAGAGCAAAAAACTCATCAGATTTCAACTTTTTGAACTTACATCTAAACTTGGGAACACAAGTGAAATATGTAAGACCTTAGTTGTGTGAAACACATTGGTTTTATGTATTAAGGTTACTGCAAGGACAGAAAAACACCTGTAGAGTATTTAGGAATCAAATGTCCATTAGCTTCATTGGAACGGAGCCCTCCCAGACTGGAGAAGATAGAGTTTCATTGGAGAAGCTGTGTGTGATCCAGCATACTTGGACATATTGTGGTCCAGGATTGAAAACATTTTCCAAAGAATAGCAAATGTTTTATGAAATCCATTCCAAAATTAAAGTAAAATCAAGTAAATGAGTGAGATTGTCAAAGACACTGTTGCCTTTGACTGTGAAAGAGATTAGACATGAAATAAACTATAATGTTTCCCTGCTGTGCTTCTGTTCTCCTTGCTGGAGAAGAGGTTGTACCTGAAGATTGGCATTGCAAGGATCTCCCTGCTTCTCTTTTTTAATTCTATGTGGTTCCTTAACTTCTTTTCTGCTGCTCCTAGAACATTCCTTTACTAGTCATCAGATCACCAAACATCAGGGGGGCAGCTCTGACATGAGAACGCCACAGCCCTGCTTCTTTACAAAAATGGCAAGGAAAGTTAGTATTGAGGAAACAATTAGATATAGGAGGCAACAAGCATTACTGCTGACTAGTCCTCTTTTTGGTTGCCTTAGATTCCACAAGCCACAAGCCAACATATGTTAAAAGAAAAATAATTCCGCCCTAAAATACAGAGGTGGCAGGTCATTATAATTGTCCTGCTCTGACCTCTTTTAATTAGCATACGTTATATCATATCATACATATCTCTTTAAAAATAATACCATCTTTTTACCCCAGCGACATGTGTGTTAAATCAAAAGCACTGGGACACGAAGGTTCATCAGAATTAAGATAGAATAATTTTAATTAGGTCCATAGAGGGAAGATATCTGTAAAATGGCGCACTGAGTGCCACAGTGTGGGTTTTTCTACTTCCCATGTATACATGTTCATTAGATTATAGAAAGGGGAAAGGAATGGTTGATGATCTGCAGAATAAGCAGTATGAATAAAGTCCTATAATATATTCCTCTTTCCTAAAGCAACCTGTCATTAGTAAAGCATAGAAAACATTTTCTGCATTAAAGACAACAGCAAGGAATTGAAGCAGCATTTGCAATGGGGGCATGGAAATAAAAATTTGTCAGGGCCCTGGCTACTAAACAAAAATATTGTTGTTTTTGCCTGTGTTGCTAATGTAGAATTCCCAAACTTCCTATTTTTTTAAAGACCCAATGATGAAATCACTGTGATTACATCATCTCGATTCTTTATGCATTGCAGACAAATTCTGTTTGGAGGTCAGGGTTCTGTGATGTTTTGAGTAAACTAAATACGGAACCTTGCCAACCTCTACCATCACTTTCTGCTTGAAATGCATGGAGAAGCACAGAGAAAAAGTGATGGTTAAATGATAAACTCAAGAGTTCCCAGACGATGCAAGTAGTGACTGGGAAAAGGCCTCATCCCCACATTGTGACCCCTAAGTTGTAGAAGTCTGAGGGTGTAGAGCTTATTAAATTTGAAACCTGCTTTTAGTAAGGGGGTCTCCAGATATCCGCTCTCTGCCTCTTGTGAATGAGTATAGGGTTACATAGTACACTCTGCCCACTACCGGAAAGAGTTAAACAAGCCAAGTCAATTTTTTCAGGGTCCATTAATATCCAAATATGAGGTCCCATAATGATCAATCCAGTGCCAGCTTTCACCTCTGCACAAGAGCAATAATTGTATTCATCCAATTCAGTGAGGGACAACTAATTATAAATACTCTTAAGATGGCTGCCTAAACTAAATAAAATGACATGAGCTCTACCCAGGTAGTCAGAGCTCCTCTCATTGTTTAAATTATGCCTAGCAAATCTGGCAAGATGGCAGCCAGGGACAGCTATCATTGGCTGCCCTGTCTTTGATTGCCTGAACACAATGGCAGGGTCTCCATCCACCTAAGTGGAACTTATGGCAATTGTGCAGCAGGGTCAGTTGGCATTGAATCAATCATCATGGGCATTTCTCCTACATATATTGCTGGTTTTAAAAAAGCAAAAATAATTTTTTGAAGTTGTATGATTATTTCATACCTCTGTTCTTATTCCACAGAGTGCCCGCTAATTAAAAGAGACTTTTGGATTCCAATAGGCTCCCCACACATGTCCTCTGGTGAGGATGAGCCCTTCCTACCCAACGATGGCGCATCAAATCAAATTTTTGATTCAAATTGTACCTAGTCCAATTTTCTATATTCTACTCATTAGGAAGACTTCCTGTGTTTTAAACTTTGCATAGAAATATTCCAACAAACCAAACATTGGCTATTGTGTAAAGTTTAAATAATATTTTTTAGGTAAATTAAAACTTGTAATTTGATTGATTTCTAATTGAATTTTCTGACGCCAATATAGTCAGAAGAATATTTCTACACATGTTTTTAAGCATAATTGGTTTCTAGGTAGCATTTTCCCGATTGATTTTATTTGTTGCCAGGTCTGACTTCCTAAACGGAAAAGGCTGCATTGATGGGCCCTGTGGATGGACAGTTCTGGACAAGCAGGGGTTACCCTGGCTTTAATAGTGACTGCACATGTTCTTTAGTTATCTAATGATCTGTATATGGATTTGATCCTTCCTAACACAGAGCTAAATGTGAACCTGCTGCTCATTAACTCTCCACTGGCTGCTCTTGCATGAACAAGTGTTTTAATAATCACTATGGACTGCTTGATGACATCATTTAACAATCAATTCATCATTCAGTCCATTATCCCATTCATCATTTGTCTGGACTGGCTTTGCACTTACGATAAGTCATTACCAGTGTGCACCAAGCTTTTTATTTTATCAGATTTTTCAAGCATGTCTCTTTGCCTTTTTAGCAGCTGCGGGTAAATTCTAGAAGGTTGTAACAAATGAATATTAAATTGTAAACTAATACTAATGGGGATGTCAGGATAAAACTTGTCATTAAATTTACAGAATATAAGTGTATGTACCCTTTATATGTATTTACAAAAAGTGTCTACCCAAAAGTGATCATTTCGTTATAGATTCATCATGGTGAACTAAGATGGTCCTTTTTTTACTAGTGATTGCACATGTGCCCTAATTTGTTATTATTATTATTTTATTATTATTAAACAGGATTT
>NW_027318706.1:0-5370 GCF_032062135.1 Pyxicephalus adspersus
GTGTTGTGAGCATACATTGAGGCAGTTTCATTAGAAGTAATTTTTAATAAGATCTGGCAGAATGGTATATTCCTATGCTGACTTGTATTTAAAGGTGCAAGGGCTGTCATTGTCATCATTGCATCACTGCTCTGAGATTCATTGGGTTACAATAAGCATGTAGCCAATTAAGTTATGGGGAGACTCAAAGGATGATGGAAGTTGCAGCTTTTCAAAAACCAAGTCAACAATATTATTATCTTTATTACAGTCTTCACAGTAATGATGAGCTTCGTGCAATTTTTAGGTGAGGAAGCAAATGTGGTAAAGAAGATTTGACAGCATGTTACTTTTGATAGTAGTGTATGAATGAAGGGGGGCAGTTAACATTAGATGGTAGAACAGATCTAAGCTCTTTCGGGCAGGGTCCTTTCCTCCCTTTTGTCATTGTTTGTATGTGTCTGTATGTGGAACCCCAACATGATTTACAGCGCTGTGTAATATGGCAGCACTTTATGAATACAGTTTATTATTATTAATAATAATAATAATAATAATAATAACCATATTACTATTTATTAATTGTCTATATAAATACAGTTTATTAATTATAATATTATTAAATTGGTAATAATAATAAAAGTCAGTGCAGATAGTGCCTATGTAGATAGGGCCATTATTCAAACTATAGAAAAACAGATTAAAAAGAAAGAGGTGAAGGGTATTAAAATCCGAACAGAAGAGAAAAGTTTGACATAAAACATTTCTGATGTATAGACAGTTTGTATTGGCATGCCACCTCTTTTCTAATGTCAGCCCTTTAAACCTTTGTTGACCAAAGATAACAAATAACAAGTCTTTTGATGTCAGTCTTAGCATAGTTTATATGTTCAGAGTAGACATACATGGAAAGGTCCCATCCATGTCTAATACAACCAAACAGCATGGGCAATGCCCACTAGTTAAACGTTAGCGATAGATGGATAATTTAATGAAATCAATGATACCCAACGTATGTTTTGTGTTCAGCCAGATAAAGAATTGGCTGTGTTGGTAAACCCCATTAAAAAGTACCCAAATTATGTTTTTTTTCTAGGAACGATTGAGCAGATTCCACCTTTTGGGGCATCTTTAACATGCACCTATGCTTCTCCAAAAAGTGCCCTACACTTGTATGCAACTATCTAAGACTTCTAACTGATCGATTGCCAAATAGAATATGAATTGGATCAGTTGGTTGATCACAAAATTGTTGTTGAATCTGCTTGTGAGTACTGGGTTTTTACACAACATTTAAAAATTTGTAAATTAGGTAATCGGTTGAGGGGAAGCAGGGCTATTACACCTGGAAACCTCCATGTCAGCTGCTGAAATTGATCTGATTTCATATTTTGCATTAACTATCCTTCTAACGCTTATATTACATTTTTTATTGAAACGCATGTTTGGCAGGGATACATCTTTTACATTTATAAAAATGAATGTTTTCACTCATCTGTTTATCTGTTTACATTTCTCAAAGCTTCAGTATTGTGAATTTCAATGTGCATGTCATATTAACCGCAGGGTTACTGAATAATATTCAATTGGGGCAAAACAACAATATCACTTAAATTGTATTTTCCCGGTGAAGTAGCAAGTCATAATCATTCCATACTCTAAAGTACTCTTCTTGGACTGAGCAGCAAATCTGTTATGCTGTTAAAGCCTCCAAAATTATTAATATTACACATTTTTTTTATATTTTGCGCAGTGCTTTATGAAGTCCATAGTTATACCTCCTTAGGCTTAGCACCAGGGGGCACAACCAAAATTAGGTTTCTGTACTGGACACATGTATACAGGATCCAAAGATACCATCAATGGGTTTAGGTATGAAAAACTAATTATAGCAAGTACATCAAACAATCTCCCTTTAATACCAGTTTCATTGAGCATTTCATTGCAGTCTCTTTTAATATTGCTAGAGAATGTTTTATTGCCTTGAAAGCCTATTGATGTCCTTCCATCTAGGTTGTGTGCCTATTGAATATTTATTTGTGTAGGAAACATTATGGTTAAAAATATTAATAATAAGCTGAGATTAATGCTACAATTTTTCTGCTAATGCAGTGTATTAGAAATGCATGTTTCCTTTTTGTGATATCCACCTGATATAAAAAACAAATACACTGTAAAAAAAATAATTGACTATGTTTCTATCTGCAACCAGATAAACAAAAATCATCAGATATTGGCAAACTCTTCACCCACTTTCTCTGTGTACAGTGCTTGTAGATATTATTACAACTAATTATTTGCATAAAGTGACAACACAGAAGCCACCCACTGTGCTGCACTGAACCTTGGCATATCTCAGACACCTGTCACTGGAGCATCAGTGCGTTCTTCTGGAAATACAGACATCTATTTTGTGGGAAATACAATCACTATGCTGTGATGTATTGACACTTAGTCTTTAAATGAAAAATGTGCCTGGTTTATAATGTTTATTTGAATTTTTATAAATGTATACCTTGGAAAAGTGTGAAATACCTCAAAGCCCTATAAAATGATCTATCTAAATGAAAGTGTACAGATCATGTATGGAAGAATCTGATTTGCATGTGTGAATAAGCTATTTAGTTGGACTCTAATCACATTCCAGCTGAACATTTTGGCAGCCTTGCTTTGGCTGCTGGCACCTGGCGGGAAGTGTGACACCCAGATCTTTGTTACTGTAAATGGGTGTATGTGCTTTGTGTGTGGTCTGCAATATAGAGTTTAATATTCACTAGTGATGCCGTGGTCCCACTTGTCTCACAAAAAAAAATGTCAAACAAAGCATAGATATAAACATTTAGGTCATGCAAGAATGGTAAATCTATAGGGCTGGAGAAAATTTAAAATAGTTTTCTGACCCGCAAATGCTAATGTGCTACCTCTCTCCTTCACTGACAAGCAGTGCACACACCAGTTTTCATGTGTACTTATTACATCTTCCTTTTGTTTGTCATTTAATATCAAGCACATGGAATTCAGTGTATGTCAAGTCTTTAGATCTTCAGAAAAGATTGGAACCCCTGCCTGTTAACACCTTTCTCTCAGTTCGGCCCCATTGACAACAGTTTAACCACAGGGAAAAGAGGAAAATTGCAAAAACAGTACAGAGATAAAAAAAATGCAGGTGTGCCAACTCTTTCCTTACTCTACTGAATTTTTTTTTTTGCAGCCTGTCTTACTTTGAGAGCTACCTTTTTTCCTTGTTAACAGTGTCGGTCAGCAGCTCAAAAAGTTGGTAAATCTCTTATGGATCACCAAATTAACAGTAAACATTTAAGGGGGTCTTAATACTTCCCGACACTATTCAACAATTATTATTATTATTAATAAACAGGATTTATATAGCGCCAACATATTACGCAGCGCTGTACATTAAATAGGGACAATAGTTTAAAAAGGTTTTGCCTCGACCTATAAACAGAAACAGTAAAGATATAACACGATTCCTTTCTGGCTAACCATCTTAATGTGTGTAGCCACATTGTTGGCACTGCACTGATAGTTTGATCAATTGGGTATTTGGGATAATGATTTTATATTTTAAAAATATGTTGGTGCCAAGGGTATCTAGATCCCCCCTCACTTTTTTATAGGTATTAATGTGTGTATCAAATCATGCCTATTGGATGGGTCTGCCCTCCAATATCTGTGCTCTCCTTTACCTTGATCTCCACCTACACCAATTATTTTTTAACTGGTTGTGGGAAGCAGTAAATTTTCATCAACTTTAGCTATATCTCAATGAGGTTATACATTTTCTCATCTTTTCTTTCAGTGCTTTTTTTAAAGTAAAGTTTTAATCTATTTTAATTAAATTTCACCTTTTTATAAAACACAACCTCATGGTTTTCTTTATCGGGCAAAACTGTACAACTATGCAAGACTAAGGGTGAGGCTGGAGACTGGCTTTACATTTGGGTAAATGTTGGTAAAAGTGTGTTCATTTCAATCAACCATTACCAAAGCCATCTGCTATTTAACCATGGAGGTGCATCCTTCCTCTAAACTCACACACCGGATTGTGCTAGGCAGAGTCCGACCGTCCTCCTTCTGGTGTTCCACCCTGCCCAGTTACAAATTGCTCTGATTCTGAAAGCCATGCAGAGGGGTTCATTACCATAGGTCCTCTCTCCATGGTTAAATAAAGGATGGCTTTGGAAATGGTCAATTTAAATAAAAACTGCATGTTAGGCATCGGATATTGTAGGAATCAACATCAAGAGAGCAAACCAAAGGGCAAAGTCTTTTTTGTATTGTGTTTACTATTTAAAAAAAAAAATTGTATTTTATTTCTACTTTCTGGTCAGCTAAGGTACATTTTCTTAATAAGGATTTTGATTTTGGTTAGAACTCCAATAATGTTACTCAGATTTTAAAAATAGGAGATTGAGTGAAGTCTGTATCAATCTTATGTTAGAGAAAAATACAAAGGGACTAAAGGGATGTGCTCTTCGGTAGATAACATTACCATTACCTGCTGTGTCACCAGCTTCTATCCTCCATTGTAAACACTTGAGTTTACTATTGCCCACGATCTTGCCTAAAAGTTGGCCTCAGCTCCTTTTGAGAGCAATAATAGCAGGGTTTGCTTTTGAGCCGCCTCCAATCAGCTGTGACTGCAGGCAAACTCTCAATGGAGTTTCTCCATTGAGAGTTTATTTGAGTTCAGTTCCCACAGTCAACGGGCTGATAAGTACAGCCCAGTGACCGTGGGAACTTGTGGTCACAGCTGATTGGAGGCACGCGAGTGCTTCCAATCAGCTGTAACTCCAGATGAAATCTCAATGGACTTTCTCCATTAGGAGTTCATCTGAGTTCAGTTCCCGCGGTCACCAGGCTGTACTTATCATTGATAAGCACAGCCTGGTGACAGTGGGAACTGCGCTCACAGCTGATTGGAGGCACACAAGTGCTTCCAATCAGCTGTGACTGCAGGCGAACTCCAGATAAACTCTCAAGGAAGTTTCCCTATTGAGAGTTCATCTAAGTTCAGTTCCCACCGTCACCGGACTAATAAGTACTTCCCGGGGAGCGTGGGAACTTGCAGTCACAGCTGATTGGAGGCACGTGAGTGCTTCCAATTAGCTGTGACTGCAGGCGAACTCCATTGAGAGTTTATCTGAGTTCGGCGAAAACACGTCCTTGTGACGAAACACAAGGCTGTTCTCGCTTACATGTTCTGTAAGTGAGAAAGGCCCGATTCGCCATGTGATCAAAATTAAAAATTTTGTTTGCTCATCCCTACATACTACAGTTCCACAGGGGCTGTAAGAGCATTCGGGGGAGCTACACTCTCTGATTGCCCCTGTAGCCCTAGTGGAACTTTAGTATGTGTTCTTATAGTTTCTT
>NW_027318707.1:0-5369 GCF_032062135.1 Pyxicephalus adspersus
GATATCTACTAGAACCCTGTTCGGACATATTTCTGTAAGTTACAGGTCTACAATTTAAAAAAAAAAATTTCATGAAAAACAGTGTAACGCTTTTGTAACAGAAATCTAGACATCAGTGTAACGCTCAGGTGGTTAATGAAATATTAGAGTTTGGAATGTATATATGTATATATATAAAATCTGTACAACAATGGATGGAGGGGATGATATAGGTACCCTGAGAATGGAAGTCTCCATGAAGATGCAGATATGTTGTTTATTATCATTTTTGATTGGGTAAAATGTATTTGTTCACCGCATTGCCACTAACTAAAGCGTAGACAATAGACATGTAAGTTTTTTTGTTGTTTTTTTTTATTTCTGCCACAAAATTTTGGAAATGAACATTTTGTAAAGATAGAGCTACAGTATGTTAGCGATCACAGGGCGGCACATAAGTGATGCATACATCTCAAGTCAATGACAAACGAGGCCAAGATAATAGCCGGTGATTGCAAGTGTCATCTGCTGGCTGCCTGTCTTGTGCAGAATCAATATAGATAACTTGTTAAAGAGGCAGAGGGGATAAAGTGAGGCTCGCCCTCCCGACTTAGCAAGATCTATCTGCTTTATGATCCTTTCTTCATAATGTTTTCATTGCTAAGCCTTGGGAACACTGAGCTTCCAATAAACTATAACACTCTGGCTGACCGAATTGGATTCACTAATCACTATTTCCAGCTGTAATGTTCATGAAACATAATTCTAATATATTATAGATGGTGTTAGCCCATAGCTTCCTGCCATAAAAATCAACCATGGACTGGACTATGAACATTTTCACTGCTTTCCAGTACAGGTAGTCCCTGAGTTACAAACATCCGACATACAGACGGCTCCTAGATACAAACGGGTTTCCCTGCTCATTAATGTACAGGACAGAGGTTTGATGGGGGGGAGGGGAACGGTTTGCATGACTTGCAGAAGAAGTCTTTACCCGTTGTGCAAGCTCTTGTAACTCTTAAATGACCAATGACAAACTCTGCAGTTTTTTTCTTTTTGCATATCAAAGCACAGCTTGCTCCAGAAGTTATTGAATGTCTAGGCTCCATTGCTTTGTTTGTGATTCACTCACAGTGAAGATTTTTTTACAGTAACTGACACCACACTGCCTTATAATATATTGAGACAAACATCTGTCCTAACTGCATTTATTAAAATGGAGCTGTTCTGACTTACATAAAATTCAACTTAAGAACAGACCTACATTCCCTATCACGTATGTTCCTCGAGAACTACCTATATAGTATAAAGGAAGTTATACTGGTCTCAGGAATATCAGAAAAATTTTTAAATGTTGGCTTTCGGTGGCTACCAAAACAGACCTGCACACTTACCTCCTCCTTACTAAAGTCTCGGCACCTCTCCCAAGTTTAGTCAGCATCCCCCTCTCGCCGGCCAGTCAGGGTAAAGCTGATAATAGCCCCTGGCTACCTATCTGGGTCAGACATAGAGCTCAGCATTCGAGCAACGTGTCTCCGGACTACTGCTGAGCCCCATTGCTATGCTGAAGTGGTCCCTACGCAGCTGTTGCCTAATTGAGCATTTCCCAGTCCAGAGAGGCACGTAGCCGTAAGAATTAGGCGCAGTGACTACATGACCGGGGGCTGGGCCTAGCCCAGAGCTTTTAAGGGGTTAAGAAAAAGGGTAGTGTTGCCAGAGGGGGCTGGGCTAGTGTACAACGTGGGATAGGAGGAGATTAGGAATGACTATGCTGATAGAGCTTTGGTCTTACTAGTCTGCTCTGCCTACTTTCACAGTTACAATTTGGGAATGTTGGAATGCTTCAAAAATGGTGCTATCCCCAATGGGGGCAGAGATTGCTTCCCCAGAAAACTAACTAAAGGTACAATGGCATTCCTATGGAATAACTTAATAGAAATTACTGGCTTAACCAACACAGCAGAGTTCTGTTTTTTTAGGAAGCAAAAGTCAAGGTAAGGTATGTTAGACCATCTTAATTCATGCACATTTCACACAACAAAGACTTTTTCATAAAAAGAACCACTATTTATTATTAGACCTTTTAATGTTTTTTTTTTATAATTTGTAAAAAGAAATTTAAATTGGATGTACGTTCTCATTCACATGTTCACATGACCATATATATATGGGAGGTGCCTGTGGGGGCAGTTTTATGATATTGGGTGCTTGTAGGGGCAGTGTTATGATCTGGGGTGTCTGTAAGAGCAGTTTCATCATCTAGGGTGACTCTGGGAGCAGTGTTATGATCTGGGGTGCTTGTGAGGGCAGTGTTATGACCTGTAGTGCCTGTAGGGGCAGTGTTATAATCTGGAGTGCCTCTTGGTGCAGTGTTATGATCTAGGGTGCCTGTAGCGGCAGTGTTATGATCTTGGGTGCCCCTGAGAGCAGTTTCATCATCCAGGGTGCCTCTGGGAGCAGTGCTATGATCTAGGGTGCCTGTGGGGTCAGTGTTATGACCCGGGGTGCCTGTGCGGGCAGTGTTATGATCTGGGTGCCCGTAGGTGCAGTGTTATGATCTGGAGTCCTTTTGGGGGAATGTTATAACCTGGGGTGCTAGTGAGGGCAGTGTTATGATTTGGGGTACCTGTGGGGGAAGTGGTATGATCTAAGGTTGCTTCAGCTGCTCAGGTCTAGGTTGAACAACATTATGCACCCAAAAAATAAGGTCAGCTGATTCTCTGAATATACTAAATGACCAGGTTTTCCCATCAATGGATTTTTGTTTTATCTCCAATGGCATGGGCATATTCCAAGATGACCATACCAGAATACATTGGGCTCAGATTGTGAAAGAATGGTTCAAGAAGCATGAGACATCACGGATTGTCCGCTATTCTAGATCTTAACCCGGTTTTGAATCTTTGGGATGAGCTGGAGATTTTACACAGCTTCCGACTCTCCCATAATCAATACAAGATCTTGGTAATAAATAAATGCAATTCTGGGGGGAAATAAATGTTGTGACCTTGCATAAGCTTATTAAAAATATATTACGCCAAATGTGTGCCATAGGGACCACTAATATTCATTGTACTGGTTGTGGAGGAGAGGATCTGGGTTGCAGTTGGTGTTCTATAATATTCCAAAGGTGTTCAGTAGGATTAAAGTCATGGCACCATGCTGACAACTTGAGTTCCTCAAATTAAAATCATATCTTTAAGGAGCTGGGCCAAAGTCATGCTGGAGAAGGGAAGGGCCCTCACCTGTTACCAAAATGTTGGTAGAACACAACTGTCTAAAAGGTCCCTGTAAACAACTGGCCATATTCATTTGGAGTGGTACCCACATACTACTGCATATACATTTTCGAAGGTTTGGCCATTGGAAATACACTGATCTTTCCCTTTAAAGTTTGGTGTGCCGTGTTAAAGCTGTATTGAAAGACAAGTAATATCCCTAGTCATCAGGGAGATAAAGACCAAACACCTTGATGGTCTCTAAGAAAAGACCTTCTTCGCTCTCAAGCCTTTACAGAAATAATTGACGGGTATCCGTTTTCACCTCCGGTTATAATAGCTGTAGCATAATCAACAATCTTACCATTCATATTTGCTGAAATAAATTCAACACTCTTTCCTGCTGTATAATTTCTCTGCATGAGCTTTTGTCTATTATGTAGTTACACTGCATTAATCCAGGTTGTGTAACATGTAAATAGGCAAACTTTAGCTACCTGCCTAAACAGTTCGGCACACACAGCTGATCCGCGTTCCCTACCTGCTAATGAAAATCAGCCTCATTCAATGAAAATTCAAATGCATTCGGCAATTCTTAGACGTCGAGATAAAAATGTTCTGGCTGTGAATGTTAAAAGGGAGAAAATATCTAGAATAAAATATGGGCTCTAAATATGAAATTGCCTTTGACAAAAAGACAGGAAGAAAAATATTTGTTGTCTTTGTGCTCGGTGCAATCGGAACACATTTTTAAACATTTTTAAACATTTTTAAGAATTTTTAGGAGCGCAAGTTGTATTGAAAAGGGATATCTAGGGATATGTTGAGTCACTATAATACAATAGAGGTAAACAAGTTGTTTTAAATTTGCTATTAATACATCGGTTGGGCACAGCATCCAAACCTACTTCCCGGGCTTAAGCTATGCACAAATGATTCTTCCCCAAGACAAATGGCCATGCTCATCTTACATGTGTACAGCCGCCCCCCAACATCGTTTATTAATCCGCTCTTCACTCCTATGGGTGCTGGTCACCTTCCCTTTCCATTGTGTACGGAGCTCGTTCATTCATTTGTCGCTGGAAGCCATCACAAAAGATCATTTTCAACGACAATCATTTGACCTCCATAGGACGCCTGTATGGGGCTTTAGACCATTGTCTAGTTGGATTAATACAGGAGCTATAAAGAAGAATTCTTTCATTGAAATCCCAGGTGCCATTGTGAAATTCAATGGTAAACTGTTTGACATTTATCAACCACTGTATATCATAGGAAAATGCACTTTTTGTTTTTTTTTTTAGAGCCACCGGCTGATGATTTGTGTGGCTGAAGGTTCTCAATCTTGGCTTTTGCTGACAGTTCCCCCTTCAGGCCATCGGTTTGTCAACTACAATTATATTACAGAAAAAAAAACAATTGCATTGCAGAAAAAAAAAAGAAAAATACTTTTGTCAGTCTTTTAGGATCATTTACACTACAGTCTCCACATTTCCCCGCATTAAGGAACAGTGAGGAGCAAGCTGCCAATGCAGTCCTGCTGTCATCCTGCTGTAAGAACGCCAATACCAAATCATTAGAGTTCTTTAACTGTGCAAATATCAGGTCTTTGTGATTCTTAAAGCTGTTTTTTCTTTTAGTGAGAAGCTGTGATGGCAGAGGCACAAGCAAGTTTCACGTCGTTGGAGTTACGGGCCGTCATGAAGTTTTTGTTTCTCCAAGGAAAGTCAGCAAAGGACATTCACATTGAGATGTCACGAACATGTCACGAGGGAGAAGTGTCCTTCCTTTCCCTGGAGAAACAAAAACTTCATGGCGGCAATTAACTCCAACGACGTGAAACTTGCTTGTGCCTCTGCCATCACAGCTTCTCACTAAAAGAAAACAGTTTTAGGAATCACAAAGATCTGATATTTGCACAGTTACATACTAAGATATTATTAGGCTGCCATATGCCCCCACATTCATTTTTTTATTTCATTCGGAAGGGGGAAAAGCCAGGAACTTTCAGAACCCATTCGTTCTTCCAACAAATCTGGTATAACTGGACCTAAAGGGCACTGGCACAGTCCGTCAACTAGCATATTCAGAATTAGGTCCTAAAAAGCCTCCATGTTTTTTCTTTTAAAAAGTTTTCAATACATTATTAGGTTAGAAAGGTCCTCTTTG